>NC_143032.1:72063500-72219000 GCF_057628025.1 Oncorhynchus mykiss
ATGTATGGTTGAGTGGCGTAAAAAGTGGCGTTTCTGCCGTGCACAAGGAGGGGCGTGTCTGGGTTGTGTGTGGTTACAGCTGATAGTCGCATCCGCCGCTTCCTCCATCATCATCGATACAACACCGACAGTGGCTGAAGTCGATAATATCGAGAGAGAAAAAAAAATCCACTGACCACATCCTAGGGTCCTTCATAACCGACCGGAAAGAGGCCAAGGTTGTTTTCTAACGGACAAACGACTGTGGTGCTGAAAAGAGTACGTATCTTGTAGACAGGGCATACGGGTTTGCTGGGGGATACGGTATCCCAGGCTACATCAATGCGGCTCGGTCTATGACAAATACATGTCCGTTTGAGAAGGATAACAATTCCAATCTAATAACCGTGAGTGTTTCGGATTCAGTCTTGGTGCGATTCGAATGCTGATATAGTCGCGTTGGGATGGAGGGAGGAGTGAGAGAGTTGGATAGAATCGTGAAGTGCGGGAGTGAGAGGAGAGATCAGATCAGTAGAGAGACAGTGTGTTAGGCTGCTACTACAACTCACCACTGGAAGTAAATATTGTAACACATTGACACGGGAGGGGATTTTGCCTGTGGCAAGAGCAACTCTCTCTCTCTCTCTCTCTCTTTTTTTTTCTCTCTGTCTCTCTCTTCCTCTCATATCAAGGCATTGAGGGCACCCGGGGTAGTGTGCTGTATGCCAACAAACACACATTATGTAGTAGGAGAGAGTTAGTGAGAAGGGCTGCACTCCTGCTTCCTTTTGCAGCAATCACTCCATCTAGAATGCATAGTAGATTGAGAGGTGCAATCGTAGCCAGCTGTAACCTGATGTAGCTGTCAACATCTGTAGACCTATACACAGACACAGACACACACACACACACACACACACACACACACACACACACACACACACACACACACACACACACACACACACACACACACACACACACACACACACACGTGTTGCACACATAAGTAATATAAACTCAGAAACAATTGTAATGGTAACTGTGTAAAATTGGATGTTGCATACTACAACACTATTTGACTGGAGCTACACTGCATTTCACTGTGTATAATTGTTCAGTTGATCCAACTCCATTCATTGTGTAAATATTACTGCCCCTGCCTTCTTCTTCCATCTGGATGAACATTGTGTGTGAGGGTACTTATGAACAGAACATGTTTAACTACTCTCTCTCTCTCTCCCTTTCTCTTCAGTGTGTGTGCATCCGGTTCCCCCTTTAACCCATGATGACCGACACTGCTTCCCAGTGTGTGAGGCAGAGTGACTCTCTGTCCCCCTTAACTTCTCACCTCTGACCCCTGACCCCTCGCCATGGGCAGTGTGGGTAGCGGAGTGGCAGGGGAGCAGGAGTTTGCCATGAAATCAGTGGGCACTAGGACCACCCTGCCCCACTCCCCGGCCCTGTCTCGCCATTGCACCGCTGACCGTAGCTGCAGGACCGAACGACTCCCCCCAGAGACAGTCTCAGAGGGAACCGCTTCTAGTGACGAAAGAGGAAGTGTTAGTATTGGTACCGGGACTGGAACTGGGACTGGGACTGGAACAGACCGGCCACCGGACTCTGACACAGACCATACCACTACAAAGGCATCCAACTGTGACCAGGAGGATCCATGGGTGGGATATGGGAACGGAGCAGGAAGGAGGGAGAGGGAATGGGAGAGGGAGAGTAGAGGGAGGGAAATGGAGAGCAAAGAGATGGAGAGAGAAAGAGTATGGGAGAGAAAAAGGGAGAGGACAGAGAGGGATAGAGACAGGGTAGAGAGGGAGAGAGAGCGGGAGAGGGTTGAGAGAGAGAGGGAAAGAGAGAGGGTAGAGAGGGATGGAGAGCGGGAGAGGGTTGAGATAGAGAGGGAAAGAGAGAGGGTGGAGAGAGAGACACAAGGAGGTTTTGTGAGTCTGGATGTATGCAGTAACTTGGTGGGACTGGGGGGGAATGACAGTGGTACCGGGATGACTCCCCACCAACACAGAGAAACTGGAGAGAACAAAACCGACAATCACAACAACCCTCCAACCCACAACCCACCCAAAATCCTGCCTGTCTCTGGCAAACTAGAGCAGGTATGTTCCTCTTCTCAAACAAGTACTGTATGTGTGTAGCTATAGGGTCCTGTGGCTTATTGGCATATTGGGTTAGCTCACAATTACATCACAGCGACACGTATACGCTGCTGTATCATTATATCATTGCAGTTACATTATGACTTCATAATTACACAGTTACATAAATACTTTTTTTTCTTATAACAACTGATGAAATAGAATGGTGAAAAGGTCTTACAAATAATTATTGGCATAGCATTTGACAATTATTTATATTGTCTACTGATTCAAGACAGTAATGTAAAGGCTTTAAAGTGTTGTATGCTAACAGTTTCCTTTCCAGTTTCTTTAGAACGTTCTTTACTGATATCCCTCTACGCAAACCGTTTTTCTCCCCTTTTATCTCCCTTTCTCTCTCTGCCTCTTCCTGGCCTTCAACCCTCCAGAACAACTCGGGGCTGGTTCGTCCCTCTGCATTCAAACCAGTGGTTCCCAAGAGCTTTCATTCCATGCAGAACCTCCTTGACCCAACCAGTGGGGGTGGATGTGAGGGTAGGGGTGCGGGGGGGCAGAGAGAAGAAGGAGCAGGGGGAGGAGAACTAGTGGCAGTTCCAGAGGCCCTCCTCCTAGACCAGGACAGCCCAGGGATGGGCAGATGCCTGGCAGAGAGAGCAGGAGGGGGTAAGAGTAACAGAGGGGTCCATGGAGGGATGTCAGCTTCGGGAAGGAACTCTCTAACCAGCCTGCCCACATATGCAGGCTCTGGTTTGTGCTATGGGCCTCAAGAGGCCCTGGGGTCTCTCAGTGCTTCTACCAGCAATATCAACAGACTAGGGACCACAGCTGGAGCTGCAGTGGCTCTGGAAAAGCTGGAGCAACCAGGCTACCAGGTGGGTGCATTGCTTGCTGCTACGCAAATGGGATTTTTTAAACGTAATGAAAGCCACTGCAGTCGACTCCTGATGAGTGCTAACATCCTTTTAGTGCAGTGCAGCTCACCAGCAGCAATTCATGTACATTTGTTTTACTTTGTCTGGGTATCTGCATCTATCCAGTTTGGTACACTATCATACCAAAGCCACAGCAGGAGTGGATTGTATATAAATGTATGCAACTATTCCAGAACGGGCTGAGTGCCTCGTACAGTGACCGCTCCTCTTTAGTAAAGAGCTCCTCGTCCTATCAGCAGCTGAACCACCTGGGGGACACCCCACCACCCCAACGTCCCACTCCTTCCTCTGATGATGTCATCCAAGACCTGGAGAACCGGCTCTGGGAGAAGGAGCAAGAGGTGAGAGCTGAAAGATAATTTTGGGGTCAATGTTCATGCGTGATATATTTTCATAGATTTCATGAGCGTAGCAATTGTCATTGCTTTGGGTTAGTCCCAAAAATCCTGTCCTCCTCTTCTGTCCTCTTTTTCACCTCTCCTCCACTTTCCCAGGTGCAACACATGTGTCGTAACTTGGAGCAGAGCGAGGCCGCCATCGTCCAGGTGTTTGAGGAGAAGCAGCGTGTGTGGGAGAGACAGATGGATGAGCTGGGGCAGAACTACGCCTCTCGTCTGCAGCAGGTGACCACACATTCCACAGCAGCGGTAACCAATAACAGTCTACCAAATGTTGATACTCTCTTCCTCTGTGTGCAGGTGACCCGTCGCGCCCAGCGCTCCCAGAATGCCCTGCAGGCCCAGATCACCCGTCTGTCGCAGGACAAGCGACGTCTGCAGGAGGAGATGGCTGCCCTGCTGGCCCAGAGAGAGGATCTGGAGAGGAAGTGTCTGCACTTCAGGATGGAACAGACTGACATACTGCCACGCCTGGATGAGACCAAGTGGGAGGTGTGTTTGTGTGTGTGTGAGTGTGTGTGTGTGTGTGTGTGTGTGTGTGTGTGTGCGACTTTGTGAACAGCCTCCTCATAACACTGACCTACTATGTGTGGTCCAGGTGTGTCAGAAGGCAGGGGAGATCTCCCTGCTGAAGCAGCAGCTAAGGGAGAGCCAGGTGGAGCTGACCCAGCGGGCGGCGGAGATGGTGGCCCTCAGGGGCCAGCTGAAGGAGGCCAATTCCCAGCTTAGGGACCGGGAGGAGGCCATGCTGGGCCTCAAGAACTCATATAGTTCCAAGAGCCTGGAGCTGGAGAGCTGCCAAGGAGAGCTGAGGAGGACGCTGACCGAGGTACCTATACCCTGTTAGGTTCTTATTTTTCAGTAAATAACCCACGGACACTAGAGAAGCTTTAACCAAGTTTAATTCTTCCCAAAGGTGCTGTACAGCTGTAATCAGACTGCAAAAATGTCTCTCCATCACAGTTATATACATCCTACTTAAAACACGCCCTCTTTCCAATCCTTACAGTTTATGCCCAACTGGAAGAAGGTAACCAGATACTAAACCCTGATTACTCCCTTAAGGGGAACTGACCTCACCCCTCACCTCCTGACCGTAACCCCTCCTTCACCTAATCCACAGATATCCATCTGTCTTCCCTATATCAACACGTCGCTCGCCTCTCCTCCATCGAACACATTCCAAAGCCTTCTGGCTTTCTACAGAGGACACTTAACTTCTGACATAAAACCCATTCTTTTCCACTCTTTCTATTCAAGGCTTCTTCTCTATCATTTATTTAATATCTCAATGTTCAAAGTTTAGCCGATTCCAACAACCCATACACATAGAAACCTGTAAGTCACCTATCTGATGACACTAACGTGTACACTACAGTAGATGAGTTATCCTGTCCGTTCAGAGTTAGGGATGGAAGTGAAACTGAACCATGCACACACATATTGACAGACTCATACTATTCCTCATTCCCTTTGTCAGGTGTCTATCCTGAGGGAGAAGCTGGGTGTGTTTGAGGCTGAGGTGCTGGGTCTTCAACAAGCTCTGTGGGAGATGGGCGGAGGGGTTGATCCTGCCATAACCCAAACCCTAGGAGCTGTGGGGCTACTCCCACCCTGGGGGGCTCTCTACTGCCCCCGCACTCCCCCAGAGCCCTCGTCCACCCCTCTCACCCCCACCTCAGATTCCCTGCTCAGCCTCCAGAGTGACGAGGCAAAAGCCCAGAGGCAAGAGGTGCAGAGAAAAGAGAGGCAGCAGCGTGAAGAGGCCCAGTGGCATGACATGCAACAGCGCCAGGAGGCCCACCAGCGCCTGAAAGCCCATCTATATCAGGAGGCTCATCTCCACCAGGAAGCCCAACTGCGCAAGGAAGCTCGACTTCATCAGGGGGCCCACTTGTGTCAGGAGGCCCACTTCCACCAGGAGGCCCAGCATAAGTGCCAAGAGACCCAGGTGGAATCAGGGAACCTGCGTGAGCAGCTGGATCAGCTCCAGGGGACTTTACGTCTAGAACGTCAACAGAGAGAGTGCCAGGCCCTTAGTTTCGACCAGGAACGAGACAGCTGGATTGACGAGAAGGAGCATGTGCTGAAATACCAGGCACAGCTTCAGGTCAGCTATGTGGAGACTCTACAGAAGAACCAGGCTCTGGAGCAACAGGTGGGACAGCTGGGGTCCAAACCCACCCCCACCTCCTCATCCTCCAGCTCCCCTCCCCCACCACCGGCCCTGTCAATTTTCCCTCCCATGCACTCAGTCCCTCTCCCTGCTCCCCTTGCCCTAACCCCCTCCCCACCGCCTTGTGAGGACGTGAAAGGTTCCCCTTCCCTCCTCCAACTGCCCACCCCCTGGGCCGGACCCTCACGTCTAGAGAGGATAGAGTCCACTGAGATTTAGAGAGGCTCCATTTTATTTAATATCAACTTGATTACAAACTACACAATTGGATAGGCTGCAAGACAGATTAAACTACAACGCAGAACTGCACAATATATAGTGAAAACAACCAATGCAAACTGAACAGCAGAGAACCATACAATTGAGTTTAGACTATGAACACAAACTATAAAGAGCATAGAACTACAAAAAAAACATAAACTGAACTGCTACACTGTAGAATGCAATACAAACTGTCATTGACATGGTTTAGGTTAAATATTGAAATTCTTTGCCTTTAATGTAAAGTATCCAGGCAGTCTTGGTGGGAAGCAGTGACACTTAAAGGGAAGCAAGGATGGCACCAAAAGTTGCAAGACAATAACATTGTAGCTTGATAACGTTATTCCTCTGGAAGGTTTAGTGCCAACCTGGAGGGTAGTTTGCCAAATCGCATGTCTATGGTAATGAGACATTAGGTCAGGAGATAAGAAAATCATATTTTAAGAAGATTTTAGATGATAATCAAGAGTGATGTTTTGGAGAATGTGTTTGTCTTTGGCATTTCTGGGGTGATGATACTCAGGTGTGTGAGGGGATGTTTTGGAGAATGTGCTTGTCTTTGGCATTTCTGGGGTGATGATACTCAGGTGTGTGAGGGGATGTTTTGGAGAATGTGCTTGTCTTTGGCATTTCTGGGGTGATGATACTCAGGTGTGTGAGGGGATGTTTTGGAGAATGTGCTTGTCTTTGGCATTTCTGGGGTGATGATACTCAGGTGTGTGAGGGGATGTTTTTGGAGACAGTGGTTAAAATTGGGGATGAAGACTCACAAGTATTTTTTAATATGAGGAAATTAGGAAAATAATGGTAAAGTTGATTGGTAGTTGGTTGGTTCCGTTTCAGAAAATATCCTCAAATGGCTTGAGATTAAATGTAATTGACTTTGAATGGTTCTTAGTGTGGGGTAATTGGAGAGCCTGGCTCTCTGACACTGCAAACCGTCTGCGGTACCTAAAGATGAACACAAGGGGTCAGCATTAAGTTGTGTCAGGGCTAGAGCCCAACTGATTATATAGGTTCACTGATATTATCTGCCAATAGTGGCCTTTTAACACTATATTGGTATTGTCCGATAACTCCAACGATAACCGATATTCAAGAAATAGTGTGAAAGAAAAGGGAATCTAATGCATATCTGTTCACTTGCAGCCATTCTCATGGTGTGTCATTATTGTCACAATGTATGAAATCAACATTTAGGAGAATTCAGTGTGGAAAAATTACACTTTTTCATATTGTATCGGCATGTTTTGCAGCCCCCAAGCTCTTGTCAGGGCTCCCCACCATCAGAGAAAATGACTTGAAAATGACTTTATCCCATGGTCTGGGAAAGAGACATGGCAGAACGCTGGCTTTACTCTGATATTGTTGTTATTTATACTTTCAGATAATGCTTTTATGACCAAAAGTGGGATGAGAAAGTGACAATAGTGAGCAGAAAGAGAAAAGACAGAGGTCAAACTGCCTTCACATGTAAAGATAGACGAGTGAGAGGACTGTGTCCAGGCCTTTTAAATCAGCAAGGCTGGGTGCACATTTTTCAAAGTGGGATTCAGCTCATAGAGTTAGAGAGCCAGACAAAGAAAGACATTGCCTTCCCTAGATATGGTTCAGATTTACTGCACTATGTCCTGCTGAGGAGGTCAGACAGAATGTGGACATGTTTATTCCAGTATACCAAGATAGTAAGACACTACCTGTGAATTTTTTTAAAGATAATTGTGACTATTATCATCGTTATTATTCTTGTGAATCGGCAGAGTGTTACAAGCTTTTCTTTAATGTTTTTTTTACTGTACTGTATATATGAATGCTATATGACTCTACTACATGGTACAACCACATCAACCATCTCCAAAGCCATTGTTTGTTGACTTTTAATGTTGTTGATATCAGTGTAATTAATATATTGTTTTAGAGAGCGAATTGTTATTTACATTTTTTATATTTATGTTACTGTAATGGCTTGACAAAAGTCTTTCCTGGCTTAATCAAACTGAATCAATAAAGATGCAAGTAAATCAACATTATTTAGTCTCCAGTGCTTGTCTGTAATGGTTAGAATATCAATACAAAGGAAATAAAATGCTTCTCTCTTAAATATATACAGTACTTACATAAATATGGATGTGATATATCAGCCGGTATATATCAGTCAATATGCTTGTGGAATGCTACCCGAAACGTTTGACCAAAGTTAAACAATTTCAAGGCAATGCCACCAAATACTAATTGAGTGTATGAAAACTTCTGACCCACTGGGAATGTGATGAAAGAAATAAAAGCTGAAATGAATCATTCTCTCTACTATTATTCTGACATTTCACATTCTTAAAATAAAGTAGTGATCCTAACTGACCTAAGGCACGGAATCTTTCATGGGATTGAATGTCAGGAATTGTGAAAAACTGAGTTTAAATGTATTTGGCTAAGGTGTATGTAAACTTCCAACTTCAACTGTATGTAGCTATAAAATATGAAACATCTTAATTAATGGGTGTCATTTGGCTCTGTACTTGTGCCCTCTGCAATGTCTCCAGTGCACCGGGAGCTGGTCTCCTGAGCCATCGTGCTCCCATTCCCTTTGTGGACTTCTGTTGCCTGGCTAGCCAGAGAGGCTACGTTTCTTGCCAGCGATGACGTTACAGCCTTGAAAGTGCAAGCTGTGCTCTGGCTGTCAGTGATGGGAGCCATCAGCTGTGATAGCCCTACATCCAGCAGAGCTGAGATGTCTTTATACACAGCGATCACTATGGCACCCAGTTCTTTCTCCCCTCTGAAAACGTTGCTTTCTTGATGAAAGCAGATGACTGTAAGTTCCTTGTATGTGGCCAGAGGCTGCAGCAACTGATCATAGATTGTTACCGAGACCAGAATATGGCTGGGGAACTTCGACCTGAAAATTACGATTAGGATCTTTCTAATGATCTTGCGTAAAGTCTCTTGACTCATGACACTGGAGCTGTCCTCCTCTGATCCGCTCTGTGTGCTTGATCCTGGGGCCTTAACCCCATACCTATCTAGGTTTAGCCTGCACTGCGATGAAGTCCTCCATGTCTGGGAATATTGGTAGGTCCGCTACTGCCTCTGCTGCACAGCTAAGGGAGCTGGAGCTGCTCTCTACAGAAAGGTCAACGCTTCCTATCTGCTCTACTGTGGTAGAGTACTTCTGAGGTGTCGCCTAGATAGCCAGATATGCATTGTTTCTTGCCAGGGATGATGTTATGGTTTTCATAATGCTGGCTATCTTTTTGCTGTCAGAGATGGGAGCCTCCAACTGCTCCAGCCCCAGCCCAAGCAGGGCTGAGTTGTCCATATCAACAGCAGTGATAATGGTGTCAAAAACTCTGTCTCCTCCTAACACTTTGTCCTCAAAGGTTAAACTAGTCATTTTTTTCCTGACCACACAGTAAAACTCTAGTTGGGTCACATGTTTTTCCTGGTCAGGTCACGTGGTCAGAAACAACTCATGGGCTGCGGTCCAAACACTTAAAATGTTACGGTGCGTGAATGAGGACCCAAAAGCGAATCAACTTAAACAGAGCTTCTTTAATTACCAAACATAGGTAGGCTCAGATGGACCGGCAGATTCCGACAGGACAGGACAAGGTTACAGCAAACATGACGACAGTCTGGTTCAGGCATGAATGACACAAACAAACAAGAATCCGACAAGGACAGGAGCAGAAACAGAGAGAGATATTGGGACCTAATCAGAGGGAAAAAAGGGAACAGGTGGGGAACGGGGTGAATGGGTAGTTAGAGGAGACAAGGGACAGCTGGGGGAAAGCGGGGGAGAAAAGGTAACCTAACACGACCAGCAGAGGGAGACAGGGTGAAGGGAAAGGACAGAGACAAGACAACATGACAGTACATGACAGTACCCCCCCACTCACCGAGCGCCTCCTGGCGCACTCGAGGAGGAAACCTGGCGGCAACGGAGGAAATCATCAATCAGCGCACGGTCCAGCACGTCCCGAGAGGGAACCCAACTCCTCTCCTCAGGACCGTACCCCTCCCAGTCAACTAGGTACTGATGACCACGGCCCCGAGGACGCATGTCCAAGATTTTACGGACCCTGTAGATAGGTGCGCCCTCGACAAGGATGGGGGGGGGGGGGGGGAAGACGAGCGGGGGCGCGAAGAACGGGCTTAACACAGGAGACATGGAAGACCGGGTGGACGCGACGAAGATATCGCGGAAGAAGAAGTCGCACTGCGACAGGATTAATGACCTGAGAGATACGGAATGGACCAATGAACCGCGGGGTCAACTTGCGAGAAGCCGTCTTAAGGGGAAGGTTCTGAGTGGAGAGCCAAACTCTCTGACCGCGACAATATCTAGGGCTCTTAGTTCTACGCTTATTAGCAGCTCTCACAGTCTGCGCCCTATAACGGCAAAGTGCAGACCTGACCCTCTTCCAGGTGCGCTCGCAACGTTGGACAAAAGCCTGAGCGGAGGGGACGCTGGACTCGGCGAACTGAGATGAGAACAACGGAGGCTGGTACCCGAGGCTACTCTGAAAAGGAGATAGCCCGGTCGCAGACGAAGGAAGCGAGTTGTGGGCGTATTCTGCCCAGGGGAGCTGTTCTGACCAAGACGCAGGGTTGCGAAAAGAAAGACTGCGTAAGATGCGACCAATAGTCTGATTGGCCCGTTCTGCTTGACCGTTAGACTGGGGGTGAAAGCCGGAAGAGAGACTGACGGAAGCCCCAATCAAACGGCAAAACTCCCTCCAAAATTGAGACGTGAATTGCGGACCTCTGTCCGAAACGACGTCTGACGGAAGGCCATGAATTCTGAAAACATTCTCGATGATGATTTGTGCCGTCTCTTTAGCAGAAGGAAGCTTAGCAAGGGGAATGAAATGAGCCGCCTTAGAGAACCTATCGACAACCGTAAGAATAACAGTCTTCCCCGCTGACGAAGGCAGTCCGGTGACAAAATCTAAGGCGATGTGAGACCACGGTCGAGAGGGAATAGGAAGCGGCCTGAGACGGCCGGCAGGAGGAGAGTTACCGGACTTAGTCTGCGCGCAGACCGAACAAGCAGCCACGAAACGACGCGTGTCATGCTCCCGGGTGGGCCACCAGAAACGCTGGCGAATGGAAGCAAGCGTACCCCGAACGCCAGGGTGGCCGGCTAACTTGGCAGAGTGAGCCCACTGAAGAACGGCCAGACGAGTAGGAACGGGAACGAAAAGAAGGTTCCTAGGACAAGCGCGCGGCGACGGAGTTTGAGTGAGTGCTTGCTTTACCTGCCTCTCAATTCCCCAGACAGTCAACCCGACAACACGCCCCTCAGGGAGAATCCCCTCGGGGTCAGTGGAGGCTACTGAAGAACTGAAGAGACGAGACAAAGCATCAGGCTTGGTGTTCTTAGAGCCCGGACGATAAGAAATCACGAACTCGAAACGAGCGAAAAACAGCGCCCAACGCGCCTGACGCGCATTAAGTCGTTTGGCAGAACGGATGTACTCAAGGTTCCTATGGTCAGTCCAAACGACAAAAGGAACGGTCGCCCCCTCCAACCACTGTCGCCATTCGCCTAGGGCTAACCGGATGGCGAGCAGTTCGCGGTTACCCACATCATAGTTACGTTCCGACGGCGACAGGCGATGAGAAAAATACGCGCATGGGTGGACCTTGTCGTCAGAGAGGGAGCGCTGAGAAAGGATGGCTCCCACTCCCACCTCTGACGCGTCAACCTCGACAACGAACTGTCTAGAGACGTCAGGTGTAACAAGGATAGGAGCGGATGTAAAACGATTCTTGAGGAGATCAAAAGCTCCCTGGGCGGAAACGGACCACTTAAAGCACGTCTTGACAGAAGTAAGGGCTGTGAGAGGAGCTGCCACCTGACCGAAATTACGGATGAAACGACGATAGAAGTTCGCGAAGCCGAGAAAGCGCTGCAGCTCGACGCGTGACTTAGGGACGGGCCAATCAATGACAGCTTGGACCTTAGCGGGATCCATCTTAATGCCTTCAGCGGAAATAACAGAACCGAGAAATGTGACGGAGGAGGCATGAAAAGTGCACTTCTCAGCCTTCACAAAAAGACAATTCTCTAAAAGGCGCTGGAGGACACGTCGAACGTGCTGAACATGAATCTGGAGTGACGGTGAAAAAATCAGGATATCGTCAAGGTAAACGAAAACAAAGATGTTCAGCATGTCTCTCAGGACATCATTGACTAATGCCTGAAAGACAGCTGGAGCGTTAGCGAGGCCGAAAGGAAGAACCCGGTATTCAAAGTGCCCTAACGGAGTGTTAAACGCCGTCTTCCACTCGTCCCCCTCCCTGATGCGCACGAGATGGTAAGCGTTACGAAGGTCCAACTTAGTGAAAAACCTGGCTCCCTGCAGGATCTCGAAGGCTGAAGACATAAGAGGAAGCGGATAACGATTCTTCACTGTTATGTCATTCAGCCCTCGATAATCTATGCAGGGGCGCAGAGACCCGTCCTTCTTCTTGACAAAAAAAAACCCCGCTCCGGCGGGAGAGGAGGAGGGGACTATGGTACCGGCGTCAAGAGCTACAGACAAATAATCCTCGAGAGCCTTACGTTCGGGAGCCGACAGAGAGTATAGTCTACCCCGGGGGGGGGTGGTTCCCGGAAGGAGATCAATACTACAATCATACGACCGGTGTGGAGGAAGAGAGGTGGCCCTGGACCGACTGAACACCGTGCGCAGATCGTGATATTCCTCCGGCACCCCTGTCAAATCACCAGGCTCCTCCTGTGAAGAAGAGACAGAGGAAACAGGAGGGATAGCAGACATTAAACATTTCACATGACAAGAGACGTTCCAGGAGAGGATAGAATTACTAGACCAATTAATGGAAGGATTATGACAAACTAGCCAGGGATGGCCCAAAACAACAGGTGTAAAAGGTGAACGAAAAATTTAAAAAGAAATGGTTTCACTATGATTACCAGAAACAGTGAGGGTTAGAGGTAGCGTCTCACGCTGAATCCTGGGGAGAGGACTACCATCCAGGGCGAACAAGGCCGTGGGCTCCTTTAACTGTCTGAGAGGAATGTCATGTTCCCGAGCCCAGGTCTCGTCCATAAAACAGCCCTCCGCCCCAGAGTCTATTAAGGCACTGCAGGAAGCTGACGAACCGGTCCAGCGTAGATGGACCGACAAGGTAGTGCAGGATCTTGAAGGAGAGACAGGAGTAGTAGCGCTCACCAGTAGCCCTCCGCTTACTGACGAGCTCTGGCCTTTTACTGGACATGAAGTGACAAAATGACCAGCGGAACCGCAATAGAGACAGAGGCGGTTGGTGATTCTCCGTTCCCTCTCCTCAGTCGAGATGCGGATACCTCCCAGCTGCATGGGCTCAGCACCCGAGCCGGCAGAGGAAGATGGTAGTGATGCGGAGAGGGAGGCGACGGAGAGCGCGAGCTCCTTTCCACGAGCTCGGTGACGAAGATCAACCCGTCGCTCAATGCGAATAGCGAGTTCAATCAAGGAATCCACGCTGGAAGGAACCTCCCGGGAGAGAATCTCATCCTTTACCTCTGCGCGGAAACCCTCCAGAAGACGAGCGAGCAAGGCCGGCTCGTTCCAGCCACTGGAGACAGCAAGAGTGCGAAACTCAATAGAGTAGTCTGTTATGGATCGATTGCCTTGACATAGGGAAGACAGGGCCCTGGAAGCCTCCTGCCCAAAAACAGATCGATCAAAAACCCGTATCATCTCCTCCTTAAAGTCTTGATACTGGTTAGTACACTCAGCCCTTGCCTCCCAGATTGCCGTGCCCCACTCACGAGCCCGTCCAATAAGGAGAGATATGACGTAGGCGACACGAGCAGTGCTCCTGGAGTAAGTGTTGGGCTGGAGAGAAAACACAATATCACACTGGGTGAGGAACGAGCGGCATTCAGTGGGCTCCCCAGAGTAACACGGCGGGTTATTGATTCTGGGCTCCGGAGATTCGAAAGCCCTGGAAGTGGCCGGTGGATCGAGGCGGAGATGGTGAACCTGTTCTGTGAGGTTGGAGACTTGGGTGGCCAGGGTCTCAACGGCATGTCGAGCAGCAGACAATTCCTGCTTGTGTCTGCCTAGCATCGCTCCCTGGATCTCGACGGCTGAGTGGAGAGGATCCGAAGTCGCTGGGTCCATTCTTGGTCGGATTCTTCTGTTACGGTGCGTGAATGAGGACCCAAAAGCGAATCAACTTAAACAGAGCTTCTTTAATTACCAAACATAGGTAGGCTCAGATGGACCGGCAGATTCCGACAGGACAGGACAAGGTTACAGCAAACATGACGACAGTCTGGTTCAGGCATGAATGACACAAACAAACAAGAATCCGACAAGGACAGGAGCAGAAACAGAGAGAGATATTGGGACCTAATCAGAGGGAAAAAAGGGAACAGGTGGGGAACGGGGTGAATGGGTAGTTAGAGGAGACAAGGGACAGCTGGGGGAAAGCGGGGGAGAAAAGGTAACCTAACACGACCAGCAGAGGGAGACAGGGTGAAGGGAAAGGACAGAGACAAGACAACATGACAGTACATGACATAAAAGACACACCATATCCTCTCAGCAGTGAAACCAAATATGAAGATATCCCGTGCTTGATATAGTGGACTGATATAGATGCCATTAGGCTATTCATTTTGGGTACCGTTAGGGATTATTTTTAGGTCCCAGAACCCAGCAATATTATAAAGCCAATATTCTATAAGAGGTGTTGGAACTCAAGCAGAAGAACATTTGAGGTGCCCAAGTCAAGCACTGATGATAGCCTATCTAATAAAGTTAAGGCACTGCTGCTCTTTCTGATTTAATCTCCTCCGTTTGTTACAACAAAACAATTAATTATGATTATTATTTTTATTTTACTGTTATTTTACCAGGTAAGTTGACTGAGAACACTTTTTCATTTACAGCAACAACCTGGGGAATAGTTACAGGGAGAGGAGGGGGATGAATGAGCCAATTGTAAGCTGGGGATGATTAGATGACCATGATGGTATGAGGGACAGCTTGGGAATTTATCCAGGACACTGAGGTTAACACCCCTTCTCTTAAGATAAGTTCCATGGGATCTTTAATGACCTCAGAGAGTCAGGACACCCGTTTAACGTCCCATCCGAAAGACAGCACCCTACACAGAGCAGTGTCCCCAATCACTGCCCTGGGGCATTGGAATATGTTTTTAGACCAGAGGAAAGAGTGCCTCCTACTGGCCCTCCAACACCACTTCCAGCAGCATCTGGTCTCCCATCCAGGGACAGACCAGGACCAACGCTGCTTAGCTTCAGAAGCAAGCCAGAAGTGGGATGCAGTGGGATTTATCCATAGCAATGAAACAATGTGAAGAGGGCACGACAAAACCTATTCCCCCTCAGGAGACAAAAAAATATTTGGCATGGGTCCTCAGATCCTCAAAAGGTTCTACAGCTGCACCATCAAGAGCATCCTAACGGGTTACATCACTGCCTGGTATGGCAACTGCTCGGCCTCTGACCGCAAGGCACCACAGAGGGTAGTAGGAATGGCCCAGTACATCACTGTGGCCAAGCTTCCTGCCATCCAGGACCTTTATACCGGGCGATGTCAGAGGAAGCCCTAAAAATGGTCAAAGACTCCAGCCACCCTAGTCATAGACTGTTCTCTTTGCTACCGCACGTCAAGCAGTACTGGAGCGCTAAGTCTCAGTCCAAGAGGCTTCTAAACAGCTTCTACCCCCAAGCCATAAGACGCCTGAACATCCACACACACACACACCACTGCTACTCTCTGTTGTCATCTACGCATACTCACTTTAATAACTCTACCTACATGTACATACTACCTCAATTAACCGGTGCCCCCGCACATTGACTGTATCGGTACCCCCCTGTATATAGTCTCCCTATAGTTATTTTACTGCTGCTCTTTAATTACTTGTTACTTTTATCTCTTATTCTTATCTACATATTTTTAAAACTGCATTGTTGGTTATGGGCTCGTCAGTAAGCATTTCACTGTAAGATCTACAACTGTTGCATTTGGCACATGACTAATACAATTTGATTTGATTTGACATATATGTTTTCTGTAAGAACAACTAACCCCCAAGCGCTACACCAAAGAGAATTAGCTTAAATAGTGTTTACAATATGTGTGTTTGTTTTAAGTTGATCACTTCTGTCAGATAGGTTGCCTATAGATAAATGAAACAACTAGGAGAGAGGCGTTACACAGTTTAATTGCAATATTTTTTTATTTGAGAAAAAAACATTGGGGTGATAAACAAAAAGCCATACATTAGATAATAGTGAATAATAATGCCAAGACAAGTGTTATGATATGGTAGCCTAACCAACCTGATGGTGAATACCTATCTATAGCCTACCATCACACTTTAGCTCCTTTGGGCAAGTTCTGTAGTACCATGGAGAGGCAAGTTCTGTAATACCATGGAGAGCTCCCGTGGTGCTTAATTTATCCATGAGCTTGCATTCCAGCCAGCTTCCTGGTCATCACTTGTTACTACAGCCACAAATGTCTAAACCCCGCCTATTTCAAATATTTATTTTCTTGAAATTCGATTTTAAACCTAACCCTAACCTTAACCCTAACATTAACCACACTGCTAACCTTATCCCTAACCCTAACATTTAATTAAGACCAAAAAAGCACATTTTCATGAATTTCATGAATTTTGTTTTCATGAATTTCGGGGATTTAGACCATTTTGACATTGTGGCTGTGGTAACAAGTGACAACTCACGTTCCTCGATCGTGTTTTATGCACTGTTCCCATTGGTTAAAGAGAACACAGGTAACACCCCATGCCGTACCTAATTCTTAACAGAAACTGTCACTCATTGGGATTCCTATGTTGCGAGCTGGCTGGTGGGGAAGCGAAGTGGCAATAGTCATCTGTGACAACGCTACAGGGGAAAATACGTGTTATTTTGGGGATTTTGCACATACGCTCGTTGAATCACCGTCTGCATGTTGTCCAGTCAGAAAGGTAAGGGGATATGGGTGTTTCGTTGTGTCTTATGCAAGTGCATAGATGACAGGTTGTCCAACAGGCTTATGTAGCCTATGTAAATTGAATAGCAATATTCTGGGGAATGCATTCTCACGATGTTTATGTCTAGATGACACCGCTTCTGGCTGGTTGGTTGCCTATACACTACTGGGAATTTAGAAAAAGCCAGAAGTTAGGCCTATGTAATAGCATTGACTTGAGGCACACTGTGCCTTAGATAACGAAGATTAACTGAGCATTACTGATTAGACTGATGCTCTAATGTGGAGGGAGACTTTGTGTGTAAAAATATGATGATGGGAATATTTGATTCAAACCTACCTCATGTGGAATCAGGAATGAGGATGGGGTCAATTATTTGTGTGGTCTTTATACCTGATTTGTGAACAAAATAGTGCAACTGCCCTGGTAGCAAACATGGGTTGTCTGAGAAATCTAAGAATGTCTTATTCATCCTGCTTAGCTAAAGCTTAGTTGTTAGGTCTGTGGGTTAAAAAGAGGCTTCTGATCCACCCCATTATAAATACATAACCACTGCAGTGAATAGGACTACTATAAACACTAACACGTAGGTAGCCTATACTGTCGTGTGACGTAGAGGGAAATTGTCCAGCAGACTGTGTGTACTGTTGTGTGTCTGTTAGGCAAACTGTCGGCTGTTTCCTTTGCCTTTGATGCTTCATCAGTCGGAGCACATTAAACATTTCTCTGACATGTCTTGGATAAAAGGTGCTTTGAAGTGTTCAGATTAGATAATAGAGGAGGCACAATGCAGCGGAAATGGCTCTTGTCACTGTTCAAAGAACGTAATGGGCCAAACGTCGGCTTCATCCTGGATTCATCTTTTATCCAGACGCAAAGCACTATGAAATCAAGGCACTTCATCATTTCTTAATCCTTTTTCATTTTTTATATTTTGTAGATCATTGCATTTATTCAAAAAGACACCCCAACGAGATTCATGATGAGGTATAGACCATAGAGCTGAATAGAACATGTGTAACAGTATAACTTCAGTCCGTCCCCTCGCCGGGTGCGAACCAGGGACCCTCTGCACACATCAACAACTGACACCCAGGAAACATTGTTACCCATCGCTCTACGGCCCTTGCAGAGCAAGGGGAACCACTACTTCAAGGTCTCAGAGCAAGTGACGTCACCGATTGAAAAGCTATTAGCACACACCACCGCTAACTAGCTAGCCATTTCATATCCGTTACATATGCTAAATGTAATGTAGAATATCATCTTCTTTAATCTGTTTTCATTGCCCTGGCTGGAACTCACTACCGAATGTATGCTTTGATGAGGCATCATGTATAGGATACTGATTATTGGACTTACTTGGTACTTGGTACTTAGTGATATCTCGTCCAAGTGATTTTATTTGGTGTGTGTGTGCTCCCCGGAGTAATTATAGCGGTGTGAAAACACCTCTCTCCATGTGTACAGCGTCATGGTAACTTATTTGGCGCCCTGAGGATATGTGTGTGTGTGTGTGTGTGTGTCTGTGTGTGTGTGTGTGTGTGTGTGTGTGTGTGTGTGTGTGTGTGTGTGTGTACACATATGTAGGCCAGAATAACAGACTCGCCTCTTACAGAGGGCTTTTTCTTTCTCTTCCATCACAAACAGGGCACAAAACCAGTGTTTCCCCTAGGAGTTTCCAGCAGTGGTAGCAGAGTTAGGCTACTAAATGTATATTTGGGAAACACTGAAAGAACATTTGTATTTGTATTTATTAAGGATTTCTATTAGCAGCTACTCTTCCAACATTTAGGCAGTTATATACAACTTCAAATATTACATGGCATTACAATTCAGAAAACTTTACCCAATACATTTAGAATGTTCCTTTTAGGCCATTACTCCACTATCACATATTTACAATACAACATTTATGTATATGTGTGTGAATAGCGAGTGTCTTATCATGTGTAGCGTAGCACCCCGTATTATCGGCATATTCGGCATATTCAACTACATTGTTGGTTAAGGGCTTGTAAATAAGCATTTCACTGTAAGGTCTATCTATACCTGTTGTATTCGGCGCATGTGACAAATACAATTTTATTTGATTTGTTTAAGAAATATATTACCTTCAACAGTGTTATCTTGTGATCAAGCCATCAATGTTTTGTGATTATTGGTATTATCGATTCATATTAGTGATTATTGGTTAAAATGTTAGCTAACGGGTTAGTAATTAGCATGTTTGACATTTCAGTGGAAATACTACTACTATCAGCTTTTTGATAAGCGGTTTAGCAAAAAAGATAAGTCCCGTATTATCGGCATATGGTCACCATTTATTGGCCACCTTACTATTTTGTTCAATTACAAGATATACCCGTTTAATTATGTTACCAACCTCGTATCCGAAGTGTTTACTGGATAGTTGACTAGTTGGCTAGTCTTCTGGTAAAAAAAAAAAATACTTGCCTAAAATCCTATATTTCAGAGGTAAAAAGTTGGATATTAAATGATGTGTGGTCTGTCGCACAGTCGATTTTTACAATATAGAGTGTGTCCCACAAAATGTGTATATATATAACTTTTTGAAAACTCTCAAAACCTAATTTTGCAATAAAAATTGATGGTCAGCTAGCTAGAAGGGTTTATTTAGTCACAAAACTTACTGTTATTTTCCAGTCCATTTAAATGTTGAACTCGAGGTGATTTAATCCTCTAATCGCTACAGAGGGTCTGAAGTTAGGGGTGTCCGATGTGGGGGGAAAATTAGCTATGTGTGTGTCTGTGCCTGTGTGTGTGTCTTCGCAGTCCCTGTTGTTCCAAAAAATCTTCTTAGGGATAGTCCCCTTTTTTTCAATTCTTGCCTAAATGACATACCCAAATCTAACTGCCTGTAGCTCATGCCCTGAAGCAAGGATATGCATGTTCTTGGTACCATTGGAATTGAAAACCCTTTGAAGTTTGTGGAAATGTGAATTGAATGTAGGAGAATATAACACAATAGATCTGGTAGAAGAAAATACTAAGAAAAAAACAACCTGTCTTTTTTTACCACCATCTTTGAAATGCAAGAGAAAGGTCATATTTATAGCCATCACTCTGGTTGTAATTCCGATAGTGTCCACAAGATGACAGCAGTGTATGTGCAAAGTGTAAGATAGATAACTTAAAAAATGACTGTACAGCAAGACGTTTAGTGTCAAGTCCTCAGGTACATTTGGGCAAATCGTGAATGAGACATTCGCATTCATATTACATTTTTCTGCAAGAATATCATCAAATCTGTATACTTGGACTTTGAATTAGCTTTCCAAGTATTAGTAGCCATATTATAAGTTCAACATTTGCAAAAAAAACAGTTTTCATAACTTCATTACTCTGAATATTCTTATACGTTGTGTCCAAAAGGTTAGCGCCTACATTTTGAGACGGGGTTTCCGGATACTACTGTAAAGCCCAGCTCATTGGCTATATAGCTAGCTTTGTTTGACCCCAATTAGTGCTTATTTGACAAAGATACAGTCCTTCAAGTGATGGCTGCCCGCGTCATCTACGTGCCATGAAGGTGTCGCTCTCTGACCAAATATGGTGTCCTATAGGATATACTACAGCCCTAATGAAATAGTGAAGTCTTGTTACCTTCTAGGATCTCTGAGGAATACATACGGATGTGATTTGACTCGTTCAAATAACGTTTAGGGTGAGATTTTCACAGATTCCTTTCTTCGCAAATTGAACGAGTGGAAACACAAAATCGATCACACGTGCTACATAGACCTTTTTAGGATATGAAAAATAATTTTATCTAACAAAACGGCACTTCATGTTATCTCTGGGACTCTTTGGATTATAAACCAGAGCAAGATTTCAGAATATAAGTACACATTTCACCTTCAGAGGTGAATTTATCAAACCTGAAAAAGTTTTGTTCTTAGGAGCTCTCCTCAAACAATAGCCTGGCATTTGTTCACAGTAATAGCTACTGTAAATTGGACAGTGCAGTTATATTAACAAGAATATAAGCTTTCAGCCAATTTAAGACACTTCTATGTACCGAAATGTGTTGTTACTCTAAGATCTGTGATCTTGATATAACGTGCTGCATGAGTTACAACTGAACGCCAATCCTTAAATAAGGTGTATTTGTATCCGTTTTTTAAATCTGATTCTACTGCTTGCATCAGTTAGCCGATGTGGAATAGAGTTCCATGTAGCCATGGCTCTATGTAGTAGCTGTGTGCTAGTTGTTTGTAACTACCCTGGTAGAATGACTGATAACCTGAACCAGATTGCAAGCACTAGTTACAGTTTAAAGCTTTTTCTTGAGTGGGCAGCTTGATGAAAGCCTGTCGCTATTTAAATCACCCAGGAAATATACCTCTCTGCTGATATCACACACATTATCAAGCATTTCACACGTGTTATCCAGATACTGACTGTTTGCACTTGGTGGTCTATAGCAGCATCCCACCAGAATTGGCTTAGGTGAGGCAGATGAACCTGTAGCCATATTAGTTCAACAGTATTTAACATGAGATCCTCTCTAAGCTTTACAGGAATGTGGTTCTGAATAACACCTCCACCTTTGGCATTTCTGACTTTTCTGTAGATGTTATAACCATACATTGACACTACTGTATTATCAAAAGTATTATCTAAGTGAGTTTCAGAGATTTTCAGAATATGAATGTCATCTCTTACTAGCAAATAATTAATTGTATGAACCTAGTTTCTTAAGCTACATATGTTAATGTGGGCTATATTTAGCACTTTTCTGGGATGCTTGATTGTATTCATTGCTTTACTGGGAAGCTTAGCAGAAGTAGACATGCTCATGTTTTTTATGTTAGTGTCTGGTGAGCTGCACACAGTGGACTTCCTACTAAGGCACAGCGCCTCAGTGCTAACAGTATAACTCTAGTTCATAGGCACATGATTACTGTGTGCAATAGCTGTAGGATCAGCAGAGGCATTCAGGGCATTTAGAGGGACATAAATTAGGTTACTTATGTTGTGTATTTTAATGCCCCTGGGATAATGTACATTTTATAAAGCATTATAAAACTCAGCAACACAATGGTAGGGATTAACTGAGCTGGGCTTCATACTGGCTTCCTAAACTCAGCCTCATAATGCTTTGAAAGGATACAGGAACCCACATTTTTTGGGTGGATCCCATCCTCCTTATAAAATAAGCTTTGTTTCCAGAAGGTATATCAAAATTGTCAATAAAAGTTACACCCACAGAGCTGCAATAGTCTTGTAGTCAGTTATGGAGGGATAAAAGTCTGATGAAACATTCAATGCCACAATTGTTGGTGTCAAGCAGAGACCCAATCAGTTCTTTAAAATCCATCTTTAGCTGTTCTGAGCTGCCCTTCATAATGTCATTGAATTCCACATGAACTATGATAGACTCAAGCAGCTTACCGATGTCCTGTTGCAGGTTTAAAATGTTTGGGAGAAGCTTATTGCTGTTCTGTTGGAGGTTTAAAATGTTTGGGAGCAGCTTATTGATGTCATGTTGCAGGTCTAAAATGTTTGGGAGCAGCTTATCAATGTCCTGTTGCAGATTTAAAATGTTTGGGAGCAGCTTATTGATGTTCTGTTGCAGGTTTAAAATGTTTGGGAGCAGATTATTGATGTCCTGTTGCAGGTTTAAAATGTTTGGGAGCAGCTTATTAATGTCCTGTTGCAGGTCTCAAATGTTTGGGAGCAGCTTATTGATGTTCTGTTGCAGGTTTAAAATGTTTGGGAGTAGCTTATTGATGTCCTGTTGCAGGTCTAAAATGTTTGGGAGCAGCTTAATGATGTCTTGTACTCGTGATCCTGGATAGCACAACGTTTTTGCTCCAGTGACTGAGGCATTTCTCATCATTGAACTGCCCAATACAATGACCCGAGAACAGAATGGAGAAATCCGCCCATTTCTAACCCTCACACAATTCGTTTAACCCTTCACAGGCCAATGAGAAGAAGGACAGCATATGTCCTCTGCTCCTGACAATAGGTCTACAGCAGGCATTTGATCACAAATAAGGATGAAACAGCCCATAGAGAGGAGGTCAGAGACCTGGTCGTGTGGTGCCAGAACAACAACCTCTCCCTCAACGTGATCAAGACAAAGGAGATGATTGTGGACTACAGGAAAGGGAGGACCGAGCACGCCCCCATTCTCACCGATGGGGCTAGTGGAGCAGGTTGAGAGCTTCAAGTTCCTTGGTGTCCACATCACCAACAAACCATTGTGATCCAAACACACTAAGACAGTTGTGAAGATGGCACGACAAAGCCTATTCCCCCTCAGGGGACTGAAAAGGTTTTACAGCTGCACCATTGAGAGCATCCTGACAGGTTGCATCACTGCCTGCTATGGCAACTGCTCGGCCTCTGACCGCAAGGCACTACAGAGGATAGTTACTATGGCCCAGTTCATCACTTTGGCCAAGCCTCCTGCCATCCGTGGACTTCTATACCAGGCGGTGTCAGAAGAAGTACCTAAAACTTGTTAAAGACTCCAGCCACCCTAGTCACAGACTGTTCTTTCTGCTACCGCACAGCAAGCTGTAACGGAGCGTCAAGTCTAGGTCGAAAAGGCTTCTTAACAGCTTCTACCCCCAAGCCATAAGACTCCTGAACAGCTAATCAAAGGGCTACCCAGAACCATCTATGTATAGTCACTTTGTCTCTACCTACATGTACATATTACCTCAATTACCTTGAGTAACAGGTTCCCCCGCACATTGACTCTGTACCGGTGCCCCCTGTATATTGCCTCGCTATTGTTATTTTACTGCTGATGTTTAATTATTTGTAACTTTAATTGTAACATTTTTTACTTACATTTTAGACCTACTTCACTTTTTTCCTTAAAACTTCTTAAAGCATTGTTGGTTAAGGGCTTGTAAGTAACCATTTCCCTGTAAGGTCTACACTTGTATTCAGTGCGTGACAAATAAAATGAGATTTTATAAAAAAAAATATTTAACCTTTATTTAACTAGGTAAGTCCGTTTTTGATTTGATTTGATTCAAGTTCAAATCTTATTCTGATCAGCTCTTCACCCCATCCTGCGGGGACGGGAACTGGGTTTAAAAATACAAATAATATATAAATATAGGACAAAACACACATCACGACTAGAGAGACAACACAACACTACATAAAGAGACAACAATGTAGCAAGGCAGCAACACATGACAACACAGCATGGTAGCAACACAACATGACAACAACATGGTAGCAACACAACATGGTAGCAGCACAAAACATGGTACAGACATTATTGGGCACAGACCTCAGCACAAAGGGAAGGAAGGTAGAGACAACAATACATCACGCAAAGCAGCCACAACTGTCAGTAAGAGTGTCCATGATTGAGTCTTTCTGATCCTAACTGATCAAACTCCTCTATCCTCTGAAGGTGTTTCATATGATTGTTCTAATCAAGTTTGCTGGGTTATTGTTTACGTCCTCTGTTCTTTATCTGGAATGTTCACAGAGATCTGGTCATTCTGATGGTGTGGAGGACCACTTGTCTGCTGCTATTGGACTGGTGAGTTGACATGTAGCCTCCTCTCCACATGGCTTGTGAATGTCTATTGCCGTGCTGATTTCATCCGATGTAGGTAGTACCATAAAAAAAGGTAGCATCATTTAGCTAGACAGTTCTCTCTCTCTCTTGCTCTCTCTCTCTCTCTCTCTCTCTCTCTCTCTCTACATAACAGTGGATGGTTCATTATCATGGTCCAGTCAACAAAGTTGTTGTGAAGATGGGGAGGGGTAGCCTATGTCTGTTATAAAAAGATCTTCTGCGTTTTTGTTGTTCAGGCTCTGGTCTTGTCCCATCTTGATTACTGTCTGGTAATATGGTCAAGTGCAAAGAAAGACCTAGCAAAGCTGCACCTGGCTCAAAACAGAGCATCACGCCTTGCCCTTAACTGCACATACAGAACTAACATCAACAACATGCATGCCAGTAAAAACAGCACTGATAACATCCCAGGCCTCGTGTACCTCACAAGGCCTGTAGAAATGCCCATATAATGTTGCTTTGGCCAGGACTCCGTGACTCAGAGCAAAGGGGTGGGAATTAGAACATTGTATGTGTGTATAACCCCAAGAGGTGTGTGTCTTTAACCCCAATAGAAGGGGTTATAGCATTAGGGGGATTGGGGTCAGTCCTTTTTGGAAATGTGAAATGTTTGTCCAACTGGTTGAGGGTTGACAAGAGATAAACTGCTTCTCTTCTATTTTTTATGAGTATTTTCAGAGTGTCTGCATAATCAAACAACTTACAGCTTAGACACCCATACATACCCCACAAGACATGCCACCAGGGGTCTCTTCACAGTCCGAATTCACGGCAACAAACAATATTACACAGAGCCATGATCACATGGAACTCCCTTCCATCTTGAATACTCAAGAAAACCTCAAAATTACTTTTCATTTTCAATTTAAAGTTTGATTCAGTTTTCTTGTTTTTAAATCAACAAACTAAACACATTCCACATTCCCAGAGGTGGCAGACATACATAATATAATCCAATAAAAAACAAACAAACAAACTTGCAGCAGCACTATCTGTGGTCATGTTATCTATGTCCAGCTTTAGCTGAGACAACGAGCAAATTATTAGTTTTACAGCACCTTACACAACATGTATGTACACACATATTTCCTTAGTCACCCCATTCACTCTGTCGTTTGAAATATAGTTGAGTAGTGGAGACCAGAGTCTATCAAACCTGGGATGTCTGTTGTGGAGGTCCTAACTGAGCTTTTCAAAGGAAGAAAGTCAACAATCTGTTCAATCCACATTTTAAATGTAGGAGAGGAATTAGAAGTATGTGATAGTCATAAACAAATGTTCTCTGTCTGAATCAATCAATCATTCTTCACAAAAAAATACAGTTTTATATCTTTATGTTTGAAGCCTGAAATGTGGCAAAAGGTCGCAAAGTTCAAGGGGGCCGAATACTTTCGCAAGGCACTGTAGGTTCCACTTTCAGAGGTACATATTTTACAAGCAGGATAAATGTCTGTATTCATTCTATGGAATCTCACTGGGGTATGATCACATTTTTACAAAAATGTGTAATTATAATCTTTCATTTTTATATTAGTAGCAGTATATCCTGTCGCAAAAACATCAGCCCATAGCTCATCACTGACAAAGGTCCTTTTCCCAGATTACTTTCAAAGGAGTAGCCCATTTTCTCAGAAAGGAGTCTGTAGGTATATGAGAATTTGCCTTTGATGGATTGTGCTGTAGCAAGAAGGGTCTCAACTTCATTCAGCTGAGCTCTAAACCTCCCCTTGGAAGTGAATGAGGAAATGACGTGTGTAATTTGAAGATAAATATTTTAAAAAATTATCCTGGCACATTGAATTCACTGCAGAGCTCTTGAGAGTATTTCAGTGTAGTTATGTTCTGATGAAACAGGTCTGAAAAGGTCCTGATCCCTAGAGGATGCCAAAGATGAAAGTTGGCATCTCTCAGGGTTTTTGGCAAGTCTGGCTTGCATTCATTCTATAGGCGAGTGAGAGCATATCTGGGAGGAAATGCCAAGGTATTTCCTACAGTCCTTCCATGCTACTAGGGTTTTGTAAATCACAAAGGTTTTGGGTATGTTTCCCACTTCACTAAAGTTATTAATTAATATAATTGAGCATAGGGGCAATGAAACACAGGATTGGGTTCTGAATCTACTTTGAATCTTGCAGCCGAAACGCGTCAGAGTTTTTAAACTTTGTTTCCATTGAACATGCCATACAAATAAAGGCATGCTAATTAAATATATGAAGAGTGCTTTGGTCCTCCTTTCTTTTTGATGACCACAATGAATCTGGTCTGTTTGTGATCCATGTTGCAGATTTGGGCAGACCTGTAGTACAATTTAAAGCAGGGAATGGCAAGACCACCATTAGCTTCCGGTTTCGATAGAGTGTAGAACTTGATCCTAGGTTTTTCATTGCCCCATATAAATTTGGTGATACTTTGGTTGTTTGTTTTGAAAAAAGAAACTGGGAGATACCATGGGAGCATCTGAAATAAATAGTTAAATCTAGGGAGGATGTTCATATGGATGACATTGATTCTTTCCGACTAAACTAATTGGGAGGGAGATCCAGGTTCGGAGATCATTCTTGATTCGATCCAGGAGTGAGAGATATTTTTTCTTGAAAAGACAATTCAGATCTGGTGTTACAAAAATTCCAAGTTTTGAAACCCCTGTGTCTTCCATTGGAACAGCCAGAGTGTCTTCATTGAGCTGGTGAGTGGAAGATTGATAGGGCAAACAATGGACTTGTTAAAATGTATCTGAGCAATTGTGTCTGAATTGGGAGGGAGGGATTTCTCAGGGTTGGATATGTAGAGCAAGACATCATCCTCGTTGAGCGACATCTTGTGCTGCAGGCCTCCTGCAGAAACCCCTCAACTCTGCTTAAGGCTCTGCCCCCAACAAGTAGAGCAGGGGGGACAGCGAGCATACTTGTCTTGTGCATGTCCCAAAGGGAATCTGGCAGAGTTCAGACCGTTAGTAGACACCATTGCATTTGGATGAGAATATAAGTCCTTAAACCATCTAATAAAGTTTGTGCCCATATTGAACTTTTCTAAGACTGAGAACAGAAAGCTCCACTCCATCCTGTCAAACACCTTCTCAGCATCCAGTGAAGCCAGCAGGACAGGGGTGTGGAACACCTTCTCAGCATCCAGTGAAGCCAGCAGGACAGGGGTGTGGAACACCTTCTCAGCATCCAGTGAAGCCAGCAGGACAGGGGTGTGGAACACCTTCTCAGCATCCAGTGAAGCCAGCAGGACAGGGGTGTGGAACACCTTCTCAGCATCCAGTGAAGACAGCAGGACAGGGGTGTGGAACACCTTCTCAGCATCCAGTGAAGCCAGCAGGACAGGGGTGTGGAACACCTTCTCAGCATCCAGTGAAGCCAGCAGGACAGGGGTGTGGAACACCTTCTCAGCATCCAGTGAAGCCAGCAGGACAGGGGTGTGGAACACCTTCTCAGCATCCAGTGAAGCCAGCAGGACAGGGGTGTGGAACACCTTCTCAGCATCCAGTGAAGCCAGCAGGACAGGGGTGTGGAACACCTTCTCAGCATCCAGTGAAGCCAGCAGGACAGGGGTCTTCTGTGTGTTTACTTGATCAATAATATCAAAAAGATGGCGAATGTTATCAGAAGAGAATCTGTCTCTAATAAATCCAGTTTGGTCCGCTTTTATTATTTTGGGATGAACAGTGTTTAGTCTTTTGGCAAGCAATTTGGTAATTCTTTTGTAGTTGAAATCCAACAAGCTTATGGTCCGGAAGGACGAACAAGATAGAGGGTCCTTGTCTTTTTTGAGCAACACTGTAATGTGGGCTGTGTACATAGAGTCTGGGAGAGCTCCGTTTTAGCAAAAATCCTCCAGCATTGGCATGAAGATAGGGCTGAGCTGGGGCCAAAAAGCTTTGTAGAACTCTCTGGGGAATCCATCTGGGCCTGGGGACTTATTAGGTGGCATGGAGGTAATTGCCTCCAGGATCTCCTCAGGAGTGAAGGCGGAGTTGAGATTTTCTTGGTTGGTCTCTGATAGTTTGGTAGCGAGATTTCCTCTATGAAGGAATGGAGTTCTGCATCTGTATGTTTTCTCTCAGAAGTATAGAATTTGCAGTAAAAATCATGAAAAGTTAAATGTATCTTATTTGGATCAAATGTGACCTTGTCATCTTCTGTTTGGATTACTCATGATTGTACGCTTTGATTGCTCTTTTGTGAAACGGTATGCAAGCAATCTGCTAGGCCTACTGCTATACTTATGCTATTTCTGTTTCGTAAAGAAAACGTTTTATTTTATGTCTCGAGTATAGTCCAGGTTTAGTTTGGCTGGCTGCTTTAAGTTGACTCCAGGAGGCGCTGTCTGGGGATTGTTTATTTACTTTTTTGCAGCGTTCCAGCTCCCTCTCAAGATCTAACCGGTGCTTCTATTGCTTTTTCTTAGAGGAAGCATATTGTGGCCAGAGAAACAGGAGAATCTTTGTTGTCTTGTGTGTAGCTGTCTAACCATGTAGTGACCAATGTACGGAATGGTTTATTTGATAAGATGAAGGTGTTGAATTTCCAGCTCTTTGACCTTGGTTGTTTTTACAGTGGACAAAGGCATGTTCTGAAAGTGCTATGGGTCCAATTGTACAAGTGGCAGAATTTATGAAAATGTTTGGGATGAAAGTGTAATCTATACGAGAGTAGGTGTTATGGATATTTGAGTAGTGTTTATAGCCCATAGATAAGCCATTAGTCTCTCTCCAGATATCTATCAGTCCCAACTTTTTAGTAAGAGAGTTCAACATCTTTGCCGATCTAGGGTTTGTGGTGGGGACTTGAGATGATTTGTCGAGAGTTGAGTTGAAGGTACAATTAAAATCTCTAGCCAGCACTCCAAAGGAAACATACAGGGCCATATTTTTTTTTGACATGAATGCAGCAGTATCTGTGTTAGGGGCATATATATTTAAGATAGTAATTTATTATTTGAGTAAATCTCCCCTCTGGATCAGATATGTTTTTGTACATTTTGAATGGAACATGCTTATGGTTAGGTGTAGCTGTGCCTCTACTGTCAGATTTGAAATATTAGAAATGCACCTGTCCCACCCAAGCTCTGCGGAGTCTAGCATGTTTGGCATCACAGATGTGTGTCTCTTGAAATAGCGCAATGTCTGATTTTTCCTTTTTGAGAGCATATTTTATATTTTTCTGTTTAATTGCATGACCGAGCCCATGGAAGTTCCATGTCAGTAGATTTAAGGTACTAGTCAACGTCATCGTACAGTATTCAAACTTTAGTGCAAGTCAGCTCTGCGTATTCGTCGATAATAGTTACAGCTGCGATCACATAAAATGTAAATAAATGGTGTACATAAAATAGCAATCTCTGAACACCCCAGCCGAGTTCCCAACAACTCAGTCACAATTCGGTGTTCCAAAAAACGGGAACAGTTCGCCACGCACAAGAGAGAGAGTAAAAAAGTATCATCCTCTGCATTAAATGAGTGACAATGTAGCCTCCGTCCAGACCACACGAAAAAAGAGAGGGAGGAATAAAGTACATAAAATCAATATCCCAGCCTACAAATACATCCCCCATATGATATAGGCCGAATCATTTGGACTTAAAACACAGAAATTTGTGAGCAAAGATTTAATAGAACACAGTTATTCCTTCGCTCCGATATTCAAGGTCCTCTGTTTTCTTATCCAGATGCTCTATTTGCTATTGTTTCCATGGCATCTGCCAGTGAGCCTCATCCAGATACTGCACATGTATGGTTATCTTGTTGTTGATGTCAGGCAAGGCATTTTCCAGGGTTGTCACCTTGCCCCCAATCACACTGAGCTGAGAGTTAATGCCCTCTAGTTTGATGTTGAGTTCTGTACGTTGGGGTCTCAGCCCAGAAAGGATGTCTTCAAGAGAGGATTTTTTTTTAAAGGCACACGTAGCCTACATCTCAATACATACACACAAACTATCTAGGTCAAATAGTGGAGAGGCGTTGTGCCGTGAGGTGTTGCTTTATCTGTTTTTTGAAACCAGGTGGGCTGTTTATTTGAGCAATATGATATTGAACTGAGTTCCATGCAATAATGACTCTATATAATAACTTAATCCAGAATAGAGACAAACATGCTCACTGTCCATCACCAAGCAACCAAGTGGAGTTGTCAACCATACTCTAAACACAAACATTTCCAATTGATTTACTGAGGTGACTTTTTATATAATCTGTACTCTCCAGTGTATTAGCTGCTAAATAAAATGCATAAACAACTCATTTTCAGTGTGTGTGTGTGTGGGTGTGTGTGTGTGTTTGCGTGTCTGCCTATGTTTTGCACCACATGTGCCATGTCTGCACGCTCACATAAAAGGCTAATTTGCAGAACAGTGTTCGCTTTGTGCTGTAAAAGCGGAGGCCTCTTCTCTCTTGGCGAGTCCTTTTAGCCTCCCTCAGATCAATGGCTAGATATTCATGCCAGAGAGACACAGGAAGGCAGGGAGGTGTTTGAAGGTTGGGCAGACGGGAGAGCTCACAAAAGGAGGAATCACTTTGATTTGCTATGCTCCACCTCCACTACTCCCCTTCAGTCGAAACAAGTGATATCCTGTATTGCGATATCACTCATTATAATGAGGTGTTTATATAAGATTATTATTATTTAGATTTAGATTGGTTATGAATGCGGAATTGTACGACAGTTGTATATCCTCGAAATTCAAACTAAGATAGTCAATGCCGAGGATTGGACTGAAAACCTTCATATACAGGCATCCCTCATCTATTGACTTGGTGATTCCGCTTTGTTTTCTCTGTCTTCCCTCAGCAGCCTCCACTGACATTTAGGTAAGGGTAAAAGTGACTAGGCAATCATGATAGACAATAAACAGAATATCAGCAGAAAATAGTGAATATAAAGAAAATCCCTTGAATGAGTAAGTGAGTCCAAACTTTTGACTGGTACTCTATGTACTCCTAAACAAACTAATTATGCACATGCACTTATACTGTTTTGTTTGCTCAAACACCCCACCCCTGCTCACACACATGATTAACAAAGCCGGGATTTAAAGATGTAGTAATTGTCTTCATTAATCCCTACAGTGTGTCAGAGAGAAGAGAGGAGAGAGTGGGAGAAAAGTTCATTATTCAACTGACTTCATTGTTCAAGAGAGGGTTAACCTCATGGGGCATTTAAGGCAGTACCCCATGACAGCACCTTAACGTCAGTCATATCCCCTTACTCCATCCTCCCCCCTCCTTCCCCTGCCTCCCCACTACTCCCCCAAAAGTGGGCTATATATAGAATCAAAGAGCCAATTAAGAGCCAATGCAGCAGCACTGATGTGAGGGCCAGTGGACTGAGAAACTGTTGCTCGCTCTCGAACAACTAACAGTCTTTATTAAGCCATCCTCTGTTTCAAGGAACTGTCAGGGGTTCACCTTGAGGTCATGATAGGGGCTGTACCAAATGTTTGATGTATTATAATAATTGATTATGCTTATTTTGTATTAATAGAAGGGGAGGGGGTAAAATACCCCTCCCTCCTTACATTTATAGGGTCCTAGACTACAGATTAACAATATATATATTCATTAGAAAGGTTTAATATTGTTCCACAGTCTTTTCTAATCTCTGCCTCTTATAAAGAAACTGTCTGAGAAATGTGTGACTGTGAGACAGAACCATGCAGGGGAGTGTAAGAGATAAGAGACTAGTCAGACATTCCACTATAAATCAACTTGGACATTTACTGCTGAGCTTTTAGATAACACTAAAACTATTGTTTATATAGCTGTGTAGGCATGATTTTGGTCTCATGAGTGGAAGGTAATGACGTAGGCAGTGATATCACTAAGATATATGACTGTTGGAATAATAAAACAACTCGGACCCTTTTCTATTTTGCAGAACTTACTCGGAAACATGCGTGCTATGTTCCTGTTGTCAACTTCTGTCTGCAATTGCATTAATAAAGGTTTTTGAATGATTTAATTAAAGATATTGTCTGAATGCTAATTTCACCAATGAGCCAATGATTGACAAGGAACAAGGAACGAACCCCAAAATAATGATTTTGAGGAACAAGCTGTGCTTACAAACATTCTGGAGATACCTTCCTTGAACATTCTTGAGCTACGGATCAAAAACCAACATCAACTGCCTTGGTTAAGGCAGTATTTTCATACTGCAATCCATTGAAGGTCTGGAGAAATAGACTAGTAGCCTCTGTTTTGGGTTGGATCCTGGCTGTGACCCCATTCACCCTAGGGTTTCTTCGGGAGAGTTGGGATATGCAAGAAACACATTTCCAATTCACACATGAATGAAATAGGACAAATATAAGCACCCGCCAAATTATCATAAATGATTTATTATCTGTCATTGTATGGACACTCGGTGAAGCAGCAAAGCTCTCTACATGGACCCTATGTATAAAGGTGAGATTCCCACATTTAACATGTTTTTGGTGCGATCGTGAATACAATACAAGAAATTTGCATTTTGCAGCGCAGATAATGGGTTTGACAGGATGAATTGAACAGGGCTCTGGGTATTTCCCTCATCAACACAACAAGTTATTGTCTGTGTCTTCATCCATAGGTGCACCAGAACCCCTTCCAGCCATGAGCTAAGCCCTCCCTATCCTAGGCATCCTGGGTAGGATGACGGCTGTGTGCCCCGCTGGGGTGGGACCTGCTGGGGCTACAGTGGTGTGCTCCAGGGGGTCTGGGGCTGGGGTTTTGACTGGGAGCACAGCGGGTCAGGACAAGAGATACGCACGCTGGAGCCGCTTGGAGAGCTCGGACATCACTACAGATGACGAGGGGGTCCCTGGCCACCGCATCACCCCCCTGGAGAGGCTAAACCTGGACATGTGCCAGGACGACAGGTAGGGCAAGGATGACAGGTAGAGGAAGGATGACGGGTAGGAGCAGGATGACGGGTAGGAGCAGGATTACAACGCTCTCTAAGAAAAAAACATGAAAGAAGATTAATTACCACATGTATTGTTATTCTGGATCCTTTGTAAGTGCTGTTTATTTTATTAACAGGGTGGTCCGTGAGCTTACCTTGGGCCGGCGTATCAGCTTCTACAAGGTCCGTGGAGAGATCGGATGTGGAAACTTTTCCCACGTCAAACTGGGGATCCACGCCCTCACAAAAGGTAAGGAAGACACCTGCCAGGCAGGAAACACATTAACTGATATTTAACATAACACACACAGCCCTGCTATACTACAGATGCTCACCAAACCTTTGAATCTTCGAATTATGCATTCATGGACAATAAAAAAGTGAAAAGATATGTAGGCCGCTTGGCCAATCTTCACTAAATATGCTGGCTTGAGTTAAATATTTATTGGAATACCCAGCTCCTCTGCTGCAGCAAAATCTCAAAGCGTAGTGATGACTGACAAGCTGTTTTCATCAATGAGCTAATAATACATTTCCTTGGATAGCTGTTTGCTAATGAGCCAGTGGTTTGCCACTGGGCACAGACGTAATTTCAACATCTAGTTTTGATTTAGTTTTGGTTGAGTTGTCTACTAACGTGTATTCAATATGAAATCAACAAAAAAAATCTACGGATTTGGGTTAAAACGTTTTTAAAAATACTAAATTCCCTTACGTTGATAACTTTTTGGAATACAATCAGTTTTCCACATTAATTCCATGTCATAACATAGATTTTTTTAATGATGTGGAAACACTTGATTCAACCAGTTTTTGACCCAGTGGCCTGTAGTCTGAATCTGCCACAGAAAGACAGCCTGTCTGACTGCTGCCCTGGAAAATATGGATTGATTAGAGATCTTGTGTTTGCCTAGGTATGGATGGAATTCCTGCATGCTTCATCAAAGACTGAAGTGTGTTTTGTGTGTGTGCGTGTCACGACTTCCGCCGAAGTCAGTTCCTCTCCTTGTTCGGGCGGTGTTCGGTGGTCGACGTCACCGGTCTTCTAGCCATCACCGATCTACCTTTCATTTTCCATTTGTTTTCCCACACACCTGGTTTACATTCCCTCATTACTTGTCATGCATTTAACCCTCTGTTCCCCCCATGTCTGTGTGTGAAATTTTTTGTTATATAGTGCTTGTGCACTTTGACTGGTTCGCGACGGCTTATTTTGTACCCATATTTTGTTGTTCTGTGTGCTGTTGGTTTTGCTTATTAAACTGCTCCGGTTATTGCCCAGTTCTGCTCTCCTGCGCCTGACTTCCCTGAAGCCAGTCACGAACCCCTTACAGAATTTCACACCCGAATATGGAGTCAGCAGGAGCTAACTACCCACAAAACCCATGTGGCCAAGACCTACCTAAGTATGGTTCCCAATCAGAGACAACGATAGACAGCTGTCCCTGATTGGGAACCATACCCGGCCAAAAACAAAGAAATACAAAAACATAGAAAAAAGAACAAAGAATGCCCACACGAGTCACACCCTGGCCTAACCAAAATAGAGAATAAAAGCCTCTCTATGGCCAGGGCGTGACAGTACACCCCCCCCCCCCCCAAAGGTGCGGACTCCGGCCGCAAAACCTGACTCTCAAGGGGAGGGTGGGCCCTCTTTACGGCGGCGGCTCTGGTGAGGGACGGAGACCCTCGCAGCGGGCCCCGGACAGAAGGGCGACTGGCAGCTCCGGACAGGAGTGCGACTCTGGCAGCTCCGGACAGGAGGGCGACTCTGGCAGCTCCGGACAGGAGGGCGACTCTGGCAGCTCAGAGACAATGATAGACAGCTGTCCCTGATTGAGAACCATACCCGGCCAACAACAAAGAAATACAAAAACATAGAAAATGAACATAGAATGCCCACCCTAGTCACACCCTGGCCTAACCAAAATAGAGAATAAAACCCTCTCTATGGCCAGGGTGTGACACAGTTCGACACATACAACAACACAGAGTTACACATGGAATAAACAAACATACAATCAATAATACAGTAGAAAATTAGATATACAGCATGTGCAAATTAGGTAGGATAAGGGAGGTAAGGCAATAAATAGGCCATGGTGGCGAAGTTATTACAATATAGCAATTAAACACTGGAATGGTAGGATGTGGAGCCCTGGAGCCAGTGGGTTTGGCGACGAGTATGAAGCGAGGGACATCCAACAAGAGCGTACAGGTCGCAGTGGTGGGTAGTATATGGGGCTTTGGTGACAAAACGGATGGCACTGTGATAGACTGCATCCAATTTGTTGAGTAGAGTGTTGGAGGATATTTTGTAAATGACATCACCGAAGTCAAGGATCGGTAGGATGGTCAGTTTTACTAGGGTATGTTTGGCAGCATGAGTGAAGGATGCTTTGTGGCAAAATATGAAGCCGATTTTAGATTTCATTTTGGATTGGAGATGTTTAATGTGAGTCTGGAAGGAGAGTTTACAGTCTAACCAGACACCTAGGTATTTGAGGTTGTCCACATATTCTAAGTCAGAACCGTCGAGAGTAGTGATGCTGGACAGGCGGGCAGGTGCGGGTAGTGATCAATTGAAGAGCATGTATTTATTTTTACTTGCATTTAAGAGCAGTTGGAGGCCACGGAAGGAGAGTTGTATGGCATTGAAGCTCGTCTGTAGGTTAGTTAACACAGTGTCCAAAGAAGGGCCAGAGGTAATCAGAATGGTGTCCTTTGCATAGAGGTGGATCAAATAATCACCAGCAGCAAGAGCGACATCATTAATGTATACAGAGCAAAGAGTCAGCCTGAGAATTGAACCCTGTGGCACCCCCAATGCTGATGGAAAATGCAACAGGGACAACCAGGCCACTTCAACCAGAGAAAAATCTGCAGATACTCTCCATTACGTACGTACCCCAACCAGAAGCCATGGATTACAGGGTAGAGGGTAGAGGGTATAGCTGCCACTTTCAATGTGCGTCACTCTAACCTGGAAGCTTATAAGAAATCCTGCTATACCATACGATGATCCATCAAACAGGCAAAGCACCAATACTGGACTAAGATTGAATGGTACTACACCGGCTCCGACGCTCGTTGGATGTGGTAGGGCCTGCAAACTATTTCAGACTACAAAGGGAAGCACGGCCGTGAGCTGCCCAGTGACACAAGCCTAACAGATGAGTTAAATTACTTCTATGCTCGCTTCGAGGCAAGCAACACTGAGGCATGCATGAAAGCATCAGCTGTTCTGGACGACTGTGTGATCACGCTCTCTGACGTGAGTAAGACCTTTAAACAAGTCAACATTCACAAGGCCGCTGTGCCAGACGTATAACCAGGACATGTGCTCCGGGCATGTGCTGACCAACTGGCAAGTGTCTTCACTGACATTTTCAACATGTCCCTGATTGAATCTGTAATACCAACATGCTTCAGGCAGACCACCATAGTCCCTGTGCCCAAGAGCACTAAGGTAACCTGCATGAATGGCTACAGACCCGTAGCACTCACGTCCATAGCCATTAAGTGCTTTGAAAGGCAGGTAATTGCCCACATTAACACCATTATCCCAGAAACCCTAGACCCACTCCAGTTTGCATACCGCTCAAACAGATCCACAGATGATGCAATCTCTATTGCACTCCACACGGCCCTTTCCCACCTCGACAAAAGGAACACCTATGTGAGAATGCTATTCATTGACTACAGCTCAGTGTTCAACACTATAGTGCCCTCAAAGCTCAGCACTAAGCTAAGGATCCTGGGATTAAACACCTCCCTCTGCAACTGGATCCTGGACTTCCTGACGAGCCGCCCTCAAGTGGTGAGGGTAGGTAGCAACACATCTGATCCTCAACACTGGAGCCCCTCAGGGGTGCGTGCTCAGTCCCCTCCTGTACTCCCTGTTCACCCACGACTGCATGGCCAGGCACGACTCCAACACCATCATTACGTTTGCGGGCGACACAACAGTGGTAGGCCTGATCACCGACAACGACGAGACAGCCAATAGCAAGGAGGTCAGAGACCTGGCCGGGTGGTGCCAGAATAGCAACCTTTCCCTCAAAGTAATCAAGACAAAGGATATGATTGTGGACTACAGGAAAAGGAGGACCGAGCACGCCCCCATTCTTATCGACGGGGCTGTAGTGGAGCAGGGTGAGAGCTTAAAGTTCCTTGGTGTCCACATTACCAACCAACTAGAATGGTCCAAACACACCAAGACAGTCGTGAAGAGGGCACAACAAAATATATTCCCCCTCAGGAGACTGAAAAGATTTGGCATGGGTGTCCCTGCACATAGACTCTGTACCGGTACCACCTGTATATAGCCTCGCTATTGTTATTTTCTCTGTCATTTAAAAAAAAATGGTTGTTGTTTTCTTTACTTATCTATTGCTTACGTAATACCTATTTTTTACTTAAAAATTGCACTGTTGGTTAGGGCTTGCAAGTAAGCATTTCACTGTAAGGTCTACTACACCTGTTGTAATTCTGCGCACGTGACAAATAAACTTTGATTTGATTTTATCTGAATCTGGGTTAGTTTGGCAGCTGGGGTGAAAAAGGTGCGATTACGATAGAGGAAACCAAGTCTAGATATAACTTTAGCCTGCATCTCTGATATGTGCTGAGAGAAGGACACTGTACCATCTAGCCATACTCCCAAGTACTTGTATAAGGTGACTACCTCAAGCTCTAAACCACATATGTCAGAGTCAAGGCCCGCGGGCCACATCCGGCCCGCAAGAAGGTTTTTTACGGCCCCTGGGATGATCTTGATTTATTATTAGAACCGGCCCGCAGCAAGCCGGCAGCCCGCAGATCTTTTACACGCACCAATACTACATTTCCCACAATGCAAAGGTGACGCACCGAGCAGTAGGCTGCTTCATTTCAATATTTATTGGCACAGCAGTCGTCAGCATCACAGTAAAATTAACTTTCAGATACCCATCAAAAATGGCAAAACGGAAGGTGGATACTGAGAACCGGGGGTTTCAAACAAGGTGGGAGTCGGAGTATATGTTCACGAAGGTAGCTGGAAAACCTGTGTGTCTTCTGTGTGGAGAAAGTGTGGCGGTACTGAAAGAGTATAATCTGAGACGACATTATGAAACGAAACACGCGGACAAAAACAAGAATATGGACATGGAACAAAGGCTACAAAAGGCAGAGGAATTAAAACGAGGCCTCAAATCTCGACAGGCTCTGTTCAAAAAAGCCAAATCACAAGGCCAGGCTGCTGTCAAGGCCAGTTTTATTTTGGCAGAAGAGATCGCTAAATCAGCCCGGCCATTTACGGAGGGGGATTTCATCAAAAACTGCATGATTAAAGTTTGTGACGAAGTTTGCCCAGAAAAAAGGCAACTCTTTTTAAATGTGAGTCTGAGCAGAAACACCATTGCCGAGAGAGTAGACCAGTTGTCCATCAATCTAAAAGAGCAGCTTGTGAAAAAGGGAAAAGATTTTATTGCATATTCCTTGGCTGTGGATGAGAGCACCGACATTTCTGACATTGCCCAGTTGTCAATTTTCATCCGCGGAGTGGACTCCAACCTAAGCGTGACAGAGGAGTTTTTGGCTTTACGTCCTATGCATGGCACAACTACGGGGCATGATTTGTATGAAGAGGTGTCAAGATGTGTAAATGAGATGGAGCTGCCTTGGGAAAAACTCGTGGGTTTGACAACCGACGGAGCACCTGCGATGTGTGGACACAGGAGCGGACTGGTGGCGAAGATACGGGAAAAGATGCAAGAGGAAAACGCGACAGGTGAGCTGACAGCTTATCATTGTATCATACACCAGGAAGCGTTGTGCGGTAAAGCCTTGAAAATGGAGCATGTAATGAGCATCATCACGCGCACAGTTAACTTTATCAGAGCCAAAGGTTTGAATCACCGCCAGTTCAAGGCATTTCTGACGGAGTTAGAAACGGAGCATGGTGATTTGCCTTATCACACAGAGGTGCGATGGCTAAGCCAGGGAAAGGTGCTTCAAAGATGTTTCGAGCTTCGTGAGGAGATTTGTCTGTTCTTGGACAGCAAAGGGAAAGACACAACACAACTCCGAGACGAAATGTTTCTGTGTGAAATGGCTTTTCTGTGTGACATTACGAGTCATCTGAATGCAATAAACTTGCAGCTGCAGGGTCGGGATCGTGTCATCTCTGATATGTACAGTACAGTGAAGGCATTTAAAACCAAACTGACTCTGTGGGAGACGCAGATGCGGAAAGAAAATTTGAGCCACTTTCCCAGCTGCCAGACCATGAAAGAGAAGCTCTCTACCAGTGCGTTCCCGAGCACACAGTTGGCTGATAAAATAGGTATGCTTGCCGCTGACTTTCGACGCCGATTTGCTGACTTTGAAGCACAAAAAAGCAGGTTGGAACTGCTCGGTAACCCATTTGCTGTTGACGTGGAAAGCTCACCACCAAACCTCCAAATGGAGTTGATTGACCTCCAATGCAATGATGCACTGAGGGCAAAATATGCGGCAGTGGGTGCTGCGGAGTTCGCCCGTTTCCTCCCCGGCACAATGCCCCAGCTGCGCATCCAGGCTGCTCAAACGTTGTCTATGTTTGGCAGCACATACCTGTGTGAACAACTGTTTTCTTTGATGAACCTGAACAAAACATCACACAGAAGTCGACTTACTGCTGAACACCTCCACTCAATTCTGAGGATTTCTTCAGCTCAGAGCCTTACCCCGAACATTGATGAACTTGTGGAAAAGATGGGACACCACCAAGTATCACCCTCAACCTCAAACAAGTGAACATTACTGTGCAATCACATATTTAGAGTTTTTACTCAGTTCAAGTTTAAAAGTTAAAATGTAATATTTGTTTTCACTGCATGTTACTTCTCCTTAAACAAAGTGTTGTTTTTGATTAATAGATTTTTGCACTTTATTTTTTTGTATTTCAATCCAATTATATTTTAAAAATATTTCAGTTGAGTGGATGATAGAAAATTGCTATTATTGTTTTTTCTTTGAAGTAAATTTAGCCCACTTTTGCTAAAATAGAAAATATAGTCAGTCTACTGATGGTGCCTTGAATACCGGTTTCTTTCATTTAATGTTCATGTTATGGGGATATTTATATAAAGGAAATTTGTCTTTTGTGTCTGTTGAAAATTAAAGATTACTGACAGAGCCATAAGAAAATATTGCTTTATTTATCTGATCATATTGTAATATATTTGTTAGGTTTTCAGTAGGTTCAATTAGGTTCACTAGACTATATGCGTCATTTAAAAATTTTTCAATGAACATTCGAACAGTCCGGCCCTCGTCTTGTAGCTGATTTTTTTATTTGGCCCTCCGTCCATTTGACTTTGACACCCCTGCTCTAAACCCTCAGAGGTAGTAATCACACCTGTGGGGAGAGGGGAATTCTTCTTACCAAACCATAGGACCTTTATTTTGAAGGTGTTCAGAACAAGGTTACGAGTAGAGAAAGCTAGTTGGACTTTAAGAAAGCTTTGTTGTAGTGCATTTAACAGAATACCCGGAGAGGGGCCAACTGAGTATAAGACTGTATCTGCATATAAATTGATGAAAGAGCTTCTTACTGCCTGAGCTATGTTGTTGATGTAAACTGAGAAGAGTGTGGGGCCTAGAATTGAGCCTTAGGTTACTCCCTTGGTGACAGACAGTAGCTGAGACAGCAGATTTTCTGACTTTATACACGGCACTCTTTGAGAGACGTAGTTAGCAAACCAGGGCAAAGACCCCTCAGAGACACCAATACTCCTTAGCCAGCCCACAAGAATGGAATGGTCTACCATATCAAAAGCTTTTGCCAAGTCAATAAAAATAGCAGCACAACATTGTTTAGAATCAAGGGCAATGGTGACATCATTGAGGACTTTTAAGGTTTCCATAACCTGAACGGAAACCAGATTGCACACCAGAGAGAATACTATAGACATCAAGAAAGCCAGTCAGTTGATTATTGACAAGTTTTTCCAACACTTGATAAACAGGACAAAATAGAAATAGGCCTATAACAGTTAGGATCAGCTTGATCTCCCCTATAAATTATTGATGAACCGTGGCTGCCTTCCAAGCAATGGGAACCTCCCCATAAAGGAGAGACAGGTTAAACAGTTTGGAGATGATATTGGCAGCAACCTTTGTTACGGTGCGTGAATGAGGACCCAAAAGCGAATTAACGTAAACAGAGCTTCTTTAATAACAAAACAAAACGTAGGCTCAGATGGACCGGCAGGTTCCGACAGGACAGGACAAGGTTGCAGCAAACATGACGATAGTCTGGTTCAGGCATGAACAACACAAACAAGAATCCGACAAGGACAGAAGCAGAAACAGAGAGAGATATAGGGACCTAATCAGAGGGAAAAAAGGAACAGGTGGGAAAAGGGGTGACGAGGTAGTTAGGAGGAGACAAGGCACAGCTGGGGGAAAGAGGGGGAGAAAAGGTAACCTAACAACGACCAGCAGAGGGAGACAGGGTGAAGGGAAAGGACAGAAACAAGACACAACATGACAGTACATGACAGTACCCCCCCACTCACCGAGCGCCTCCTGGCGCACTCGAGGAGGAAACCTGGCGGCAACGGAGGAAATCATCGATCAGCGCACGGTCCAGCACGTCCCGAGAGGGAACCCAACTCCTCTCCTCAGGACCGTACCCCTCCCAATCTACGAGGTACTGGTGACCACGGCCCCGAGGACGCATGTCCAAAATCCTGCGGACCCTGTAGATGGGTGCGCCCTCGACAAGGATGGGGGGGGGGGGGGGGAAGACGAGCGGGGGCGCGAAGAACGGGCTTGACACAGGAGACATGGAAGACCGGGTGGACGCGACGAAGATATCGCGGAAGAAGAAGTCGAACTGCGACAGGATTAATGATCCGAGAAATACGGAACGGACCAATGAACCGCGGGGTCAACTTGCGAGAAGTGGTCTTAAGGGGAAGGTTCTGAGTGGAGAGCCAAACTCTCTGACCGCGACAATATCTAGGACTCTTAGTTCTACGCTTATTAGCAGCCCTCACAGTCTGCGCCCTATAACGGCAAAGTGCAGACCTGACCCTCTTCCAGGTGCGCTCGCAACGTTGGACAAAAGCCTGAGCGGAGGGGACGCTGGACTCGGCGAACTGAGATGAAAACAGCGGAGGCTGGTACCCGAGGCTACTCTGAAAAGGAGATAGCCCGGTCGCAGACGAAGGAAGCGAGTTGTGGGCGTATTCTGCCCAGGGGAGCTGTTCTGACCAAGACGCAGGGTTGCGAAAAGAAAGACTGCGTAAGATGCGACCAATAGTCTGATTGGCCCGTTCTGCTTGACCGTTAGACTGGGGGTGAAAGCCGGAAGAGAGACTGACGGAAGCCCCAATCAAACGGCAAAACTCCCTCCAAAATTGAGACGTGAATTGCGGACCTCTGTCCGAAACGACGTCTGACGGAAGGCCATGAATTCTGAAAACATTCTCGATGATGATTTGTGCCGTCTCTTTAGCAGAAGGAAGCTTAGCAAGGGGAATAAAATGAGCCGCCTTAGAGAACCTGTCGACAACCGTAAGAATAACAGTCTTCCCCGCTGACGAAGGCAGTCCGGTGACAAAATCTAAGGCGATGTGAGACCACGGTCGAGAGGGAATGGGAAGCGGCCTGAGACGGCCGGCAGGAGGAGAGTTACCGGACTTAGTCTGCGCGCAGACCGAACAAGCAGCCACGAAGCGACGCGTGTCATGCTCCCGGGTGGGCCACCAAAAGCGCTGGCGAATGGAAGCAAGCGTACCCCGAACGCCAGGGTGGCCGGCTAACTTGGCAGAGTGAGCCCACTGAAGAACGGCCAGACGAGTAGGAACGGGAACGAAAAGAAGGTTCCTGGGACAAGCGCGCGGCGACGGAGTTTGAGTGAGTGCTTGCTTTACCTGCCTCTCAATTCCCCAGACAGTCAACCCGACAACACGCCCCTCAGGGAGAATCCCCTCGGGGTCAGTGGAGGCTACTGAAGAACTGAAGAGACGAGATAAAGCATCAGGCTTGGTGTTCTTAGAGCCCGGACGATAAGAAATAGTTTATGTGTCGGGGGGCTAGGGTCAGTTTGTTATATCTGGAGTACTTCTCCTGTCCTATTCGGTGTCCTGTGTGAATCTAAGTGTGCGTTCTCTAATTCTCTCCTTCTCTCTTTCTCTCTCTCGGAGGACCTGAGCCCTAGGACCATGCCCCAGGACTACCTGACATGATGACTCCTTGCTGTCCCCAGTCCACCTGGCTGTGCTGCTGCTCCAGTTTCAACTGTTCTGCCTTATTATTATTCGACCATGCTGATCATTTATGAACATTTGAACATCTTGGCCATGTTCTGTTATAATCTCCACCCGGCACAGCCAGAAGAGGACTGGCCATCCCACATATGCTCTCTCTAATTCTCTCTTTCTTTCTCTCTCTCGGAGGACCTGAGCCCTAGGACCATGCCCCAGGAATACCTGACATGATGACTCCTTGCTGTCCCCAGTCCACCTGACTGTGCTGCTGCTCCAGTTTCAACTATTCTGCCTTATTATTATTCGACCATGCTGGTCATTTATGAACATTTGAACATCTTGACCATGTTTTGTTATAATCTCCACCCGGCACAGCCAGAAGAGGACTGGCCACCCCACATAGCCTGGTTCCTCTCTAGGTTTCTTCCTAGGTTTTGGCCTTTCTAGGGAGTTTTTCCTAGCCACCGTGCTTCTTCACCTGCATTGCTTGCTGTTTGGGGTTTTAGGCTGGGTTTCTGTACAGCACTTTGAGATATCAGCTGATGTACGAAGGGCTATATAAATAAATTTGAAAAAATAAATTTGAAATCACGAACTCGAAACGAGCGAAAAACAGCGCCCAGCGCGCCTGACGCGCATTAAGTCGTTTGGCAGAACGGATGTACTCAAGGTTCCTATGGTCAGTCCAAACGACAAAAGGAACGGTCGCCCCCTCCAACCACTGTCGCCATTCGCCTAGGGCTAAGCGGATGGCGAGCAGTTCGCGGTTTCCAACATCATAGTTACGTTCCGACGGCGACAGGCGATGAGAAAAATACGCGCAAGGGTGGACCTTGTCGTCAGAGAAGGAGCGCTGAGAAAGAATGGCTCCCACGCCCACCTCTGACGCGTCAACCTCGACAATGAACTGTCTAGAGACGTCAGGTGTAACAAGGATAGGTGCGGATGTAAAACGATTCTTGAGGAGGTCAAAAGCTCCCTGGGCGGAAACGGACCACTTAAAGCACGTCTTGACAGAAGTAAGGGCTGTGAGAGGGGCTGCCACCTGACCGAAATTACGGATGAAACGACGATAGAAGTTCGCGAAGCCGAGAAAGCGCTGCAACTCGACGCGTGACTTAGGGACGGGCCAATCAATGACAGCTTGGACCTTAGCGGGATCCATCTTAATGCCTTCAGCGGAAATAACAGAACCGAGAAATGTGACGGAGGAGGCATGAAAAGAGCACTTCTCAGCCTTCACAAAAAGACAATTCTCTAAAAGGCGCTGGAGGACACGTCGAACGTGCTGAACATGAATCTGGAGTGACGGTGAAAAAATCAGGATATCGTCAAGGTAAACGAAAACAAAGATGTTCAGCATGTCTCTCAGGACATCATTGACTAATGCCTGAAAGACAGCTGGAGCGTTAGCGAGGCCGAAAGGAAGAACCCGGTATTCAAAGTGCCCTAACGGAGTGTTAAACGCCGTCTTCCACTCGTCCCCCTCCCTGATGCGCACGAGATGGTAAGCGTTACGAAGGTCCAACTTAGTGAAAAACCTGGCTCCCTGCAGGATCTCGAAGGCTGAAGACATAAGAGGAAGCGGATAACGATTCTTCACTGTTATGTCATTCAGCCCTCGATAATCTATGCAGGGGCGCAGGGACCCGTCCTTCTTCTTAACAAAAAAAACCCCCGCTCCGGCGGGAGAGGAGGAGGGGACTATGGTACCGGCGGCAAGAGCTACAGACAAATAATCTTCGAGAGCCTTACGTTCGGGAGCCGACAGAGAGTATAGTCTACCCCGGGGGGGAGTGGTTCCCGGAAGGAGATCAATACTACAATCATACGACCGGTGTGGAGGAAGAGAGGTGGCCCTGGACCGACTGAACACCGTGCGCAGATCGTGATATTCCTCCGGCACCCCTGTCAAATCACCAGGCTCCTCCTGTGAAGAAGAGACAGAGGAAACAGGAGGGATAGCAGACATTAAACATTTCACATGACAAGAGACGTTCCAGGAGAGGATAGAATTACTAGACCAATTAATGGAAGGATTATGACAAACTAGCCAGGGATGGCCCAAAACAACAGGTGTAAAAGGTGAACGAAAAATTAAAAAAGAAATGGTTTCGCTATGATTACCAGAAACAGTGAGGGTTAAAGGTAGCGTCTCACGCTGAATCCTGGGGAGAGGACTACCATCCAGGGCGAACAAGGCCGTGGACTCCCTTAACTGTCTGAGAGGAATGTCATGTTCCCGAGCCCAGGTCTCGTCCATAAAACAGCCCTCCGCCCCAGAGTCTATTAAGGCACTGCAGGAAGCTGACGAACCGGTCCAGCGTAGATGGACCGACAAGGTAGTGCAGGATCTTGAAGGAGAGACAGGAGTAGTAGCGCTCACCAGTAGCCCTCCGCTTACTGATGAGCTCTGGCTTTTACTGGACATGAAGTGACAAAATGACCAGCAGAACCGCAATAGAGACAGAGGCGGTTGGTGATTCTCCGTTCCCTCTCCTTAGTCGAGATGCGGATACCTCCCAGCTGCATAGGCTCAGCACCCGAGCCGGCAGAGGAAGATGGTAGTGATGCGGAGAGGGGGGCAACGGAGAACGCGAGCTCCTTTCCACGAGCTCGGTGACGAAGATCAACCCGTCGCTCAATGCGAATAGCGAGTTCAATCAAGGAATCCACGCTGGAAGGAACCTCCCGGGAGAGAATCTCATCCTTTACCTCTGCGCGGAGACCCTCCAGAAAACGAGCGAGCAAAGCCGGCTCGTTCCAGCCACTGGAGGCAGCAAGAGTGCGAAACTCAATAGAGTAGTCTGTTATGGATCGATTACCCTGACATAGGGAAGACAGGGCCCTGGAAGCCTCCTCCCCAAAAACAGATTGATCAAAAACCCGTATCATCTCCTCCTTAAAGTCCTGATACTGGTTAGTACACTCAGCCCTTGCCTCCCAGATTGCCGTGCCCCACTCACGAGCCCGTCCAGTAAGGAGAGATATGACGTAGGCGACACGAGCAGTGCTCCTGGAGTAAGTGTTGGGCTGGAGAGAAAACACAATATCACACTGGGTGAGGAACGAGCGGCATTCAGTGGGCTCCCCAGAGTAACACGGCGGGTTATTGATTCTGGGCTCCGGAGATTCGAAAGCCCTGGAAGTGGCCGGTGGATCGAGGCGGAGATGGTGAACCTGTTCTGTGAGGTTGGAGACTTGGGTGGCCAGGGTCTCAACGGCATGTCGAGCAGCAGACAATTCCTGCTTGTGTCTGCCTAGCATCGCTCCCTGGATCTCGACGGCTGAGTGGAGAGGATCCGAAGTCGCTGGGTCCATTCTTGGTCGGATTCTTCTGTTACGGTGCGTGAATGAGGACCCAAAAGCGAATTAACGTAAACAGAGCTTCTTTAATAACAAAACAAAACGTAGGCTCAGATGGACCGGCAGGTTCCGACAGGACAGGACAAGGTTGCAGCAAACATGACGATAGTCTGGTTCAGGCATGAACAACACAAACAAGAATCCGACAAGGACAGAAGCAGAAACAGAGAGAGATATAGGGACCTAATCAGAGGGAAAAAAGGAACAGGTGGGAAAAGGGGTGACGAGGTAGTTAGGAGGAGACAAGGCACAGCTGGGGGAAAGAGGGGGAGAAAAGGTAACCTAACAACGACCAGCAGAGGGAGACAGGGTGAAGGGAAAGGACAGAAACAAGACACAACATGACAGTACATGACAACCTTAAAGAAGAAAAGGTCTAAACCATCTGACCCAGATGTTTTTTTAGGGTCAAGATTCAGGAGCTCCTTTAGCACCTCGGAGTCAGTGACTGCCTGCAGGGAGAAACTTTGTAGCGGGGCAGGGGAAAAAGAGGGAGAAGCATCGGTTGATAGTCGCAGTAGAAGGGGTGGGAGATGAGGAAATGTTGGACAAGCAAGGAGGCATGGCTGAGTCAAATAGGAATCCTGACTTAATGAAGTGGTGATTAAAGAGCTTAGCAATGTGCTTCTTGTCAGTAACAACCACATCATCAACATTAAGGGACATGGGCAGCTGTGAGGAGGAGGGTTTATTCTCCAGGTCTTTAACCGTTTTCCAGAACGTCTTGGGGTTAGACCCACAGAGGGAACTGCTCCTTAAAGTAACTAACTTTGGCCTTCCGGATAGCCTGAGTGCACTTATTTCTCACTTGCCTGAACGAGATCCTGTCAGCCAGAGTATGCGTGTGCCGAGCCAAGCGTCTTCGACAGAGGGGATGAAACTGATTCTATACCATTTTACAGAAGCCAGTTCATGAACGAAGGCTTTCTCATTCAAGATTTTTAGCAAGCGTCTAAAACAAATCAGGACAGGTCGTTTCACTGAGCAGCCATTACGAACACAGGCTAAAACAGTGAGCACTATGATCATTACAGAAAACACCAGACTGATATATATCAGGATTATTTGTGAGGATAACATCACAGGCTCCCGAGTGGTGCAGTGGTCAGAGGCACTGCATCTCAGTACATAGAGGTGTAAGTGTCACTACAGTACCTGGTTTGAATTCAGACTGTATCACATCGGGCTGTCTCATAGGGCAGCGCACATTTGGCCTGGGTTTGGCTGGGGTAGGCTGTCATTGTAAATAAGAATTAGTTCTTAACTGGCTTGCCTGGTTAAATCAAAAAAGGAGATTATAATCTTTGGAGTTATATTTTGTGGGATTGGTAATAGTCTGAGAAAGATTTTAGGGAGTCCCATTGCTCTAGGACTTGGTCAGGTGGTTTAAGCATGTCCCAGTTTAGGTTACCTATTAGGACAAATTCAGACTTAATGTAAGGGGCCAGGAGAGAGCTTAGGGCAGGTAGGGTACAGACCAGACCTGATGGAGGACGATGGCACCCAGCAACAGTCAACAAAGAGCTATTTGAAAGTTTAATGCTTAAAAAGAGCAAATCAAATTGTTTGAGGACAGACTTGGTGGAGATAACCAAGCACTGAAGCTGATCCTTGGTAAAGATTGCCACCTTTGGAAGATTTGTCTTGTCGAAAAAGTTTATAACCAGAAAGGTTAAAATCAGTATTCAAAACACTCTACCACGTCTCAGTAATGACCAACACATCTGGATTGTAGCTGTGAACCCACACTTTCAATTGATGCATTTTAGGTAATAAGCTTCTAGTGTTAACATGCAGAAAATCCAGGTTTTTACGAGAGCAAAAATCAGTGAAGCAGATATGATAACAAGTCAGAATTGGGGCTAGCAACAGTAGATGGGCCAGGGTGTACATACACGTTTCCAGATATCATCAACAGTAATATTATGACATGTGGGTATTTATGTTTGGCTTGAAACGTTATAGAATGGAAATGTTTTATCAGCCACATAGCTTGCTAATGCATAGAGATATATAAATATGAAGTGTGTGTTGACATCCACAAAATATTGAACCGTTTTATCTATAGAGAATAAAACACCATAAGATAAAACAGGAATATCTCTTTATTTTTGCCTAACTCTTCTCTCAAGGCCTGCCTTTTATTTCTACATTCTATGTTGACCTTAGGTATATAACAAAGGCTTAACGCTGACCCCAGGGAGAGTAGCTGCTGCATCAGGAACAGCTAATGGGAATCCTAATAAATAAATTAACATTTCCCTTTGTCCTCCCTCAGACAAGGTGGCCATTAAAATCCTGGATAAGACCAAGCTGGACCAAAAGACCCAGAGGTTACTATCCAGAGAGATATCCAGCATGGAGAGACTGCAACACCCCAACATCATACGCCTTTACGAGGGGGGTCACACGCACGCACGCACGCACGCAAACACACACACACACACACACACACACACACACACACACACACACACACACACACACACAGCCTCCCAGACCTTGTTAAACATCTATTACTGATAAGTAATGAGTTACACAAAGCATGGTCAGAAACTAATGCCATCAGTGCAGTGCACTTTTAAACAGAGTAGTGTCATTAAACAGAGTAGTGTAATTAAACAGAGTAGTGTAATTATCAGTAGATGCCTTGATCATCCTCTCTGTTTCTTCCTGGTGGGTGGCAGGTGGTGGAGACATTGTCACGGTTACATCTGGTGATGGAGTATGCAGGCGGAGGCGAGCTCTACACCAAGATCAGCACAGAGGGGAAACTGTCCGACATAGACAGCAAGATCGTCTTCTCTCAGATCCTCTCAGCTGTCAAACACATGGTATTTTTCTGGAAACCACGTGTTTGATATCATTCCACTGATTCCGCTCCAGTTATTACCACAAACTTGTCTTGTCTTGTTTTCTTACACACCTGGTTTTCATTTCCCTCATTAATTGTTGTGTATTTAACCCTCTGTTCCCCCCATGTCTTTGTGTGGAATTGTTTGTTGTAAGTGCTTGTGCACATGTTTACTGGTGGGTGTCAAGTTTTGTACCCATGTTATCTATTTCTTTATGCCGTTGGTTTTGCGATTAAACTGCTCCGGCTATTACCCAGTTCTGCTCTCCTGCGTCTGACTTCCCTGCCACCGGTTACGCACCCCTTACACCTGTTCTCCCAAATTAAGGTGCCACCAACCTCCTGTGATTGAATGTCATTTAAAGAGTGAGATGTATTTACAGTATATACCGGTGTATTAACCAGATACATCTTTGACCTGCCCCACAGCATGACAACAGCATCATTCACCGTGACTTGAAGGCAGAGAACGTCTTCTACACCTGCAGCACCTGTGTCAAGGTGGGAGACTTCGGATTCAGCACGCTAAGCCGCCGCGACGAGACTCTCAACACCTTCTGCGGCTCCCCGCCCTACGCCGCGCCAGAGCTCTTCCGGGACGAACACTATCTGGGCATCTTCGTAGACATCTGGGCCCTGGGCATCATGCTGTTCTTCATGGTGACAGGAAGCATGCCCTTCAGGGCGGAAACGGTTGCCAAGTTGAAGCGCTGTATCCTGGAGGGGGCCTATGTGCTGCCCTCCTGGATACTGGAGCCCTGCCAGAGGCTGATCAGAGGCATCCTCCAGCCTCAGCCCTCAGATCGCTGCAGTGTAGAGCAGATAATGGGCTGTGAGTGGCTGCTGTGTGTAGACTTCCCCCGGGCCATGGAGCCCTTTAAACTGGACCCGTCCTATCTGGCCGAGAGCACACCTTCAGAGTTGGAGGAGGATGAGGCGGAGGTGAGGGGGGCACTGGAGACACTAGGGATCACCACGGAGCATATCTTGAATAATCAGGGGAAGGACTGTAGGAGTTCTATAACAGGTGTTTATAGGATTCTGTTGCACCGTGCGCACAAGAAGCGGGCAGTGGAGAGCATGCCTGCAGTTATGCATGTGGTCGGGGCCAGAGTGAGTAAAAAGGACCGGCTGAAGGCGTACCGCAGCTTACAGCACACCTCCAAGCTCTGTGTGATTCTGTGATGAAAAGCCTTTACTCCTATAGTTGAACTTTATTGTATTTTTTGTCAAACGATTAGAATGTATGTTACTGTGAATGAGGAATGAGATGGTGAATTTTAAATCACTTTGATTTCTGCCTTGAATGTTGATCGGCAAAACATTCATCTCAGATACGCTAAGAAAGACAAAAAAAGTTTTCAAGTTGGGATTCAAGTGAGTATTTGTCTTTGTGAGAATATACTTTAGCCTGGGTGCCAGTCTTTCCCTAATTTATCTCACAAGAAAAGGCAAACATGTAACATATGGTTATCCAGCAGACATTTTTCTCCAAAGGAACCTGGGCGATTCCAGCATTATGTTCATAATACTTGCTCACAAAATCACAACTTAAATGTCTCACAGAATGGACAAACTAAATATAAATACAATTTTGATGTGTGTGTCTATATTACCCACCAGGGGGAATGTACAGTGCCTTGCGAAAGTATTCGGCCCCCTTGAACTTTGCGACCTTTTGCCACATTTCAGGCTTCAAACATAAAGATATAAAACTTTATTTTTTTGTGAAGAATCAACAACAAGTGGGACACAATCATGAAGTGGAATGACATTTATTGGATATTTCAAACTATTTTAACAAATCAAAAACTGAAAAATGCGTGCAAAATGATTCAGCCCCTTTACTTTCAGTGCAGCAAACTCTCTCCAGAAGTTCAGTGAGGATCTCTGAATGATCCAATGTTGACCTAAATGACTAATGATGATAAATACAATCCACCTGTGTGTAATCAAGTCTCCGTATAAATGCACCTGCACTGTGATAGTCTCAGAGGTCCGTTAAAAGCGCAGAGAGCATCATGAAGAACAAGGAACACACCAGGCAGGTCCGAGATACTGTTGTGAAGAAGTTTAAAGCCGGATTTGGATACAAAAAGATTTCCCAAGCTTTAAACATCCCAAGGAGCACTGTGCAAGCGATAATATTGAAATGGAAGGAGTATCAGACCACTGCAAATCTACCAAGACCTGGCCATCCCTCTAAACTTTCAGCTCATACAAGGAGAAGACTGATCAGAGATGCAGCCAAGAGGCCCATGATCACTCTGGATGAACTGCAGAGATCTACAGCTGAGGTGGGAGACTCTGTCCATAGGACAACAATCAGTCGTATATTGCACAAATCTGGCCTTTATGGAAGAGTGGCAAGAAGAAAGCAATTTCTTAAAGATATCCATAAAAAGTGTTGTTTAAAGTTTGCCACAAGCCACCTGGGAGACACACCAAACATGTGGAAGAAGGTGCTCTGGTCAGATGAAACCAAAATTGAACTTTTTGGCAACAATGCAAAACGTTATGCTTGGCGTAAAAGCAACACAGCTCATCACCCTGAACACACCATCCCCACTGTCAAACATGGTGGTGGCAGCATCATGGTTTGGGCCTGATTTTCTTCAGCAGGGACAGGGAAGATGGTTAAAATTGATGGGAAGATGGATGGAGCCAAATACAGGACCATTCTGGAAGAAAACCTGATGGAGTCTGCAAAAGACCTGAGACTGGGACGGAGATTTGTCTTCCAACAAGACAATGATCCAAAACATAAAGCAAAATCTACAATGGAATGGTTCAAAAATAAACATATCCAGGTGTTAGAATGGCCAAGTCAAAGTCCAGACCTGAATCCAATCGAGAATCTGTGGAAAGAACTGAAAACTGCTGTTCACAAATGCTCTCCATCCAACCTCACTGAGCTTGAGCTGTTTTGCAAGGAGGAATGGGAAAAATTTTCAGTCTCTCGATGTGCAAAACTGATAGAGACATACCCCAAGCGACTTACAGCTGTAATCGCAGCAAAAGGTGGCGCTACAAAGTATTATCTTAAGGGGGCTGAATAATTTTGCACGCCCAATTTTTCAGTTTTTGTTTTGTTAAAAAAGTTTGAAATATCCAATAAATGTCGTTCCACTTCATGATTGTGTCCCACTTGTTGTTGATTCTTCACAAAAAAATACAGTTTTATATATTTATGTTTGAAGCCTGAAATGTGGCAAAAGGTCGCAAAGTTCAAGGGGGCCGAATACTTTCGCAAGGCACTGTAATCCCCAAAAAATGGACTTCTAAATATTAGCATGTTGGAGAAATAAAGCAAATAAGAAGTGTTCTGGATGTTACATGAAACGCACAACCCACTGGGTACAGACATCAATTCAACATTTATTCCACGTTGGTTCAAAGCCATTTCTTTGAAATGATGTGGAAACAACATTGATTCAACCAGTGTGTGCCCAGTGGTAAGCTTCTTGGAAAGATTAAACACATTAGCAAACTTCTGTGAGTTTGTAAGTCTTAGGTCAAAACATGGTTAGCCATTTTGAAGGAAAGGTTTGGCTGAACATAAAAACAATAATTTTGAAAATATTACAATTTTCATGATTAGCTTAGGGTGGAAAACGTATCGTTATGGATGTTACAGAGTCTGAAGTAGACATTCAAATCTTAAAGATTTCTTGATCAAAATCTATCCCAACACATTTGTTGTCATATGGAATGTTTTTAAAATGTCAGCAGAAGGCATAGTACATTGGGATTGCGTAATTACAGGTAACTTGAATAGTATAGGCAGCACCACACCCTAAATGTAATTATTTTAAGGTAGTTTAAAAGAATACCCTTTCTGGTAATTGTGTGTATATATATATATATATATATAGTCGATATGTGTTATTTCATAGTTTTCATGATAATTCTACAATGTAGAAAATAGTAAAACTAAAGAAAAACGCTGGAATGAGTAGGTGTGTCCAAACTTTTGGTTGGTACTGTATATATATATATATATGAAAGCAGAACTAGGTAATAGCCGGAGCAGTTTAATCGCAAAACCAACGGCATAAGGTTACGGCATAAAGAAATAGATAACATGGGTACAAAACTTGACACCCACCAGTAAACATGTGCACAAGCACTTACAACAAACAATTCCACACAAAGACATGGGGGGAACAGAGGGTTAAATACACAACAATTAATGTTGTAACCAACGGTTGGTTACTTTACCAGTATGAAAACTATGAAATAACACATATTGACTCATGTCGTAACTTAAAACAATTTTAACAAATCAAAATACATTTTATATTTGAGATTCTTCAAAGTAGCCGCCATTTGCCTTGATGACAGCTTAGCACATTCTTGGCATTCTCTCAACCAGCTTCATGAGGTAGTCACTTGGAATGCATTTCAAATAACAGCAGTGCCTTGTTTAAAGTTCATTTGTGGAATATATTTTCTTCTTAATGTGTTTGAGCCAATCAGTTGTGTTGTGAGAAGGTAGAGGTGGTATACAGAAGATAGCCCTATTTGGTAAAAGACCAAGTCTATTATGGCAAGAACAGCTTAAATAAGCAAAGAGAAACGACCGTCCATTATTACTTTAAGGCATGAAGGTCAGTCAATCTGGGAAATGTCAAAAACTTGAAAGTTTTTTCAAGTGCAGTCTCAAAAACCATCAAGCGCTATGATGAAACTGGTTCTCATGAGGACCACCACAGAAAAGGAAGACCCAGAGTTACCTCTGCTGCAGAGGATAAGTTCATTAGAGTTACCAGCCTCAGAAAATGCAGCCCAACTAAATGCTTCACGGAGTTCAAGTAACAGACACATCTCAACATCAACTGTTCAGAGGATACTGCATGAATCAGGCCTTCATGCTTGAATTGATGCAAAGAAACCACTACTAAAGGACACCAATAATAAGAAGAGACTTGCTTAGGCCAGGAAACACGAGCAATGGACATTAGACCGGTGGAAATATGTCCTTTCATCTGATGAGTCAAAATTTGAGAGTTTTGGTTCCAACCGCCGTGTCTTTCTGAGTAAGTGAACGGATGATCTCTGAGTGTGCGGTTCCCACCGTAAAGCATGGAGGAGGAGGTGTTATGATGTGGGGGTGCTTTGCTGCTGATACTGTCGTGATTTATATAGAATTCAAGGCACACTTAACCAGCATGGCTACCACAGCATTCTGTAGCGATACACCATCCTATATGGTTTGCGCTTAGTGGGACTATCATTTGTTTTTCTACAGGACAATGACCCAACACACCTCCAGGCTGAGTAAGGGTTATTTGACCAAGAAGGAGCGAGATGGAGTCCTGCATCAGATGACCTGGCCTCCACAATCACCCGACCTCAACCCAATTGAGATGGTTTAGGATGAGTTGGACCACAGAGTGAATGAAAAACAGCCAACAAGTGCTCAGCATATGTGGGAACTCCTTCAAGACTTTTAGAAAAGCATTCCAGGTGAAGCTGGTTGAGAGAATGCCAAGAGTGTGCAAAGCTGTCAACAAGGCTACATTGGCTATATTGAAGAATTTCAAATATAAAATATATTTTGATTTGTTTAACACTTTTTTGGTTACTACGTGATTCCATATGTGTCCAAACTTTTGACTGGTACTACATACATATATATACACACACACTACTGGTCAAAAGTTTTAGAACACCTACATTAGGTTACTACCTAATTCCATATGTGTTATTTCATAGTTTTGATGTCTTCACTATTATTCAACAATGTAGAAAATAGTAAAAATAAAGAAAATCCCTAGAATGAGTTGGTGTTTTTGACCGGTAGTGCATATCAAAAGTAACCTTTACCAGTTGAATGTAGAATATTTTCTGAAATATTGCAATACAATATGCAAATGTAACAATATACATGTGCCAATCCACTTTTCTGAACACTTGATGAAGTCAGTATTTTTGGGTGACTTTCATTTGAAAAAGACACCAAGACTATTCATAGATTTTTGCTAAATTCTTCTCATCTTTCTATCTAGAAAACAGTACTGAAATGTATGAGAAATGCACTTTAGAATATATTTTCAGAGAGAATCTTAGCTAGAACACATCATTTTCAAGATCATTTTCGACAACAAATGCTTCAGTAAAAATCTGAAGAATACATCTGAGAACAAGCACACAAAATGTGGGATATGCACAAGCTTCTGAAGCTAAGACAATGTACATCAATATTCATCACATCCACAACAGTTACGTATATCACATAATGCTAAAAAAGGATACTGACAATGATGCCGCAATCAACCCCATAAATCTGATGCTGCAATTTCATAAATATATACATATTTTGACTTAACTAGGCAAGTCAGTTAAGAACCAACTCTTATTTACAATGACAGCCTACCCCAGCCAAACCCAGACTCCCAATCACAGACAGATGTCATACAGCCTGGATTTGAATCAGGGTTGGTAGTTACACCTCTTACACTGAGATACAGTGCCTAAGACCACTGCGCCAATCGGTAGCCCAATCAACTACATGAAGTGACTGAGCCTTGGTAACCCAGATGTAGCATTGTTGAATGCAGAGTCCAAGCTAATGAGAATGAAGAATGTGATGATTTCTGTCTTGAATGTTCTATTGCACATTTCCATGCCTTTGTTTTTCTATCCAGTTACATTAAGCCAGCACCATGACTCAATAGAAAATGTGATCTTCTATTTCATAAATGCATGTCAATATAATGCTTTGCACTCATTTTCCAGGAATCATGATATAGCCTGAGTGCCGGTCTGTTTGCGCTAAAATGCTTTGGCTTGACGATGAATAATGTAGTTGCCAAGAGCACAAACAGATCTGGGACCAGGCTAGAGAACTCCAGGTCAATGGTTGAAATTAACACATTGGCCTATTGGCCTGGTTGGGTTGAAAGTTACTTCGTACACCATACCTGTCAACTCCAAGGATTAGATTTTTTGATTGTCATTATGCCATATTGTTGCCCTATATGTCTTGTTAAAATATTAAATACAATTATGAAATGCTACGTTTGTTCTCTTGTAATGTTTTGATAAACTTCACTTGTGTTTTTTACTAAACTTTTTGTAAAGTTCCTCTGTGGTTAATGGGTTTATATTATGGAAAATAAAGATGCTGTACGTACCGAGATAAGAAACGACCCTTGTCTTACTTTCACTTTAATAACCACAACAGGCCTTAGTCGAATTATGTCGGCTGTAACCTGTGAATGAAACTGAGGAGGACATGAAGCATAAGGACAAGGAATGTGATGATTTCTGTCTTGAATGTTCTATTGCACTTTTCCATGACTTTGTTTTTCTATCCAGTTACATTAAGCCAGCACCATGACTCAATAGAAAATGTGATCTTCTATTTCATAAATGCATGTCAATATAATGCTTTGCACTCATTTTCCAGGAATCATGATATAGCCTGACCATCGATTCTCCATAAGGACAAGGGCGAAATCTTACGCACGCTAATTTGTATGCCCTCTTCAAACATTTCAATATTTTCTGAAGAAACTAAAATGTCGAACATGAGAAATGGCATTGTGTCATATCAACATCAAATTCATGAGCAGCACACACCATACTACATTTCCCATAAGGACAAGGGCGAAATCTTACACACGCTAATTTGTCTTTACTGATGACGCAATATCTGTCTTGTTGGAAGGTGATTTAATCTGGAAGAGTGTACGAGACAGAAATTTGGAAGAGACAACAACAAAAAAAAATTGCACTGACTCACACGAATGCTATCCTCCTACCTTATCAGGCTGTATATTGAGAAAGGTAAGAACATTTGAGGCATGAGAAATGAATGCTTTTTATTTGATTCGTAAACGAAAACATACAACGACCACGCCCTCTAAGCAACATTTGTTCATAGGAATCTATCGTGTTTGCTATCTAGCTAAATTAACGCGTTAGCTGCTGTCTGATTTTTTTTTTCTTAAAACAAACCATCTCATTGTTATATCTGTGGCGGAGGTGTGCAGTTAATTATGACCATCGATTCTTCATATTTAATGGAGATGTAATTTATCAAATTGGTTGGCCATGGAGGATGTATTGCATTGGCTGGTCAGCTATGCAGAAAATCATATTTTTTCAAACAAACTCTTGATTAGCTACATTAGCTATCTTGCTAGCTAATCTGATTGCCCAGTGCCTACCTACTAGCTAACTACTCATCCTTGTGTCTGTCACTGTCAGTGCATCGTGTCTGTGCAAACAATGCTCTTGTAGCTAGCTAGGTAACGTTAGCAAGATAAACTACCAGGACAATGACAATGTAACGTAAACTGGATACCCAGCTAGCTAACTTGCTAACCTCCAGCCTACTGGGTACAGAAACTGGTGTTACAATAGTTTACTAGCTCGATTGACAGCATTATGGTATGTAGCTAATTAACTTGAAATGTAACTACTTTGTCTATATTTGAAGTGCAGTGTTCTATACTAACATTTGAGCTCACTCGGGCTTGTTTTGTTGATTCTCGTGTGACAAAAGGGGAAAGTGGGCGGGGCGAAGTATAGGAATGAGCTCGTTCATGGCGTGATGTCTAGAAGGGATACAGCTTTTGTCAAAATGTACTTTTCGTAGCAGGTTTAGGAGAATTTACGCAGCAGGTTAGAAAAAGGGTAAAGAGTTAGCGAAAATGTATAAAAACAACGTTTGACGTAAAATTTGACAAAAGCTGTATCTCACCTAGACATGACCCATTCATTCATCTGCTGTATACTGTGTGGCAACTGCCAAACGCTAGGACGTGGCAACTCTCAATGCAATCTCTTTTAAAAATACCTCCTGACCAGAAATTACATGTAACGATAGTTATAATTCATTTATATGGTTTAGGGTATTCCTATTTACCTATTACTTTAACAAATAAATTAGTTCTGTCTCAACATTGTTTTTCCAGAATTAATTTATTTATTGCTGGTTGTGTTTGCCAGATGTCAGTCACTGAGGATGTTCCTGATATGGATGGGGCGGATCTTCTGGGGATCCTGTTCCAGGAAGGAGAGCCGGGAGCTAATGACCCCTTCTTCCCATATGGAAGTGGGCTAGAAAACTGGCTCTCTGAGCAAGATGTATGTCTCCCACTCAGGAATAACACTGTTTTATGTTTACTAACCGATAATAGTTTGATGATTGGCAGGAAACAAACCTTTAATTTAATTGCATGTTGTACTAGTAAAGCAGAAGTAGTTTATTATCAAATTACATCAAAATGTGACATACTTCCTTATTTTATAGCAGGTAAACTCTATTTCACAATTGTTCTTTGTGGGATAAACAAGTAATCTTGAATCGAATGGACACTAACTTCCTGCTGTATTGTAGATGCTGACAGGCATGGACACTGAGGACTTCCTGTCCAGCTTGCTTGAGGGAGAAAACAACATTGCCACCTCCTGTCCCTCCCAATCTCCACTGGGCAGCGATAGCGGCATCTCTGACGACAGCAGCACTGGCGGCATAGTCGGACAGAATTTCCTGGCCTTCACCAGCTCCCATGGGAGTGACGGTGACCCTGCGCCCAGCCCAGGGTACTCCCTGTCCAGCCCAGACTACTCCAACAATCCCCTGATGGCCCTGGAGCTCCAGGCTGAGTACCCTCAGGCCCTGACTGTGCAGACAGACCACAGCTACTATCTGCTCCAGGAAGAGGACGTGGATGCTCTACAGAGCGTGAGGGCAGAGAAGCTGGATATGGATGTCTTTATTGATCTGGGTAAGTGTTGATCTAGACCTTTACACTTGGCTAACAGGTTCATAGCTTTGGGTGGTATGAAGGAGTAGTTGCATGACAATGAAATGTCTATTGACAGTTCAATTAATTGGATAGTTTGTTGGTAGTTTGAGCATCTGCAGACTAACTCTAGGGGGCTACACATGACATATGAAGGGGTTCCCAGGTGTCTAACCTTACACCGCCCCCAGCCCAGCTGGTCATGAATCCTGAAGAATGTAGCACGCCAGCCAATCAGCAATCAGATGTTCAGTTAGGTGGTGCCGGTCTTTATTTTCCCCATGCTTTTGAGATTAAGTTCAGACGATTTGAGTTCAGAGTCACTTGACTCATCCTTGGATTAGAACATTTCACAGAAATATCCTTGTAATGTTCCATAACTTTACTGTTCATGTGAGACCATAAAGATCTGGTGTTGTTCTCTCGTGTTCATCAGACGACCTGGACAGTGAGGGGATGGAAATGGAACAGGATTATTCCAGTGAAGAACTACCCTGCGCTTTTTCCATAGGGGACTCGACACAGGACAACCAAGCGGATCTGGTGAGTTTCACATCATCATATGGGTATTATAGATGAGAAAAGCAGAAGCACTATTGTCAAACCCAAAGATCAAACAAGTATTTAATAGGCTTGTCAAACTTATTCTCATTGTTTTAATAAGAATGGCATTAACTGTGCTTGAGTTCATGAACAATTAAAATTTCACAAGACATAATCGTAGTTTTGTCGGCACCCAGTGGCAAAGTTATGTAACTGTGCTGAAGATCTGTTGAAGGCCTCGTCTCTGAAAAATGTCTGTTTTCTTCCCTGCAGTTCCAGTTCAAGAAGATCGTCCTGACTGATGAGGAAAAGAGACTTCTTGCTAAAGAAGGAGCAGCCATACCGTCTTGCATGCCTCTTACTAAGGTAATTTCCTCCAGTTATTACAAGTGGTTGTTGACACTGGAGACCACCGAAACCATTGAGAACTTTGGTCCAAATGCCATACACTCCTTAAGAATGACAATGCCAGATTCTGGTGTTATCCAAGGACAGGGCAGACAATGACTAATGACGTTCACAACGGAGATGTGACACTAGCTACTTTGTAGCTACCTTAGTACTGAGGCTGCTAATATCAAGGGATAGCCAATGACTAGTGAACAGAAGATGTCTTTTTAAATTATTCAAATGACTCCTGTCTCCTGCAGAATCAATTCCAATCACACTAAATGAGAAACCTTCCCAGACAACTTGTTTGTCTCTAGCAGTGAGACTGCAGACTGCTCCTCAGCACTGTGTACATTACCATGTCAAGTGAGTAGTCTGTCTCTCGCTGTCTCAGACTGAGGAGAGGACACTGAAGAGGGTGAGGAGAAAGATCCGCAACAAGCAGTCTGCCCAGGAGAGTAGGAAGAAGAAGAAGGTGTATGTGGATGGCCTGGAGAACAGGTCAGAGAGAATGGATGGAGAGATCTCTGAAAATGAAATCAAAGGCACACGCAGTGCATTAGTCATTATATGATTTAAACTATTTCACTTCACCAATGTTTAGCCTGCTGTGTCTTCATTGGGTCAAAAGGTGTTTGTTTTAAATAAAGTTTGGTTGGTTGACTGAGTGTATTGCTGATTGATTGGTCCCTAGGGTTTCCATCTGCACTGCTCACAACCAGGATCTGCAGAAGAAGGTCCAACTGCTGCAGAAACAAAACATGTAAGACGCCACTACTGCCATTACCATGATTATGGAACCACTATTCGTATGTATGATGCACATCTGAGAATGAATGAATGACGTTTGTAGACGATTCTGATGGTTATTATTATTCTCCCCTGTCTAGGTCTCTAATAGAGCAGCTGATGAAGCTGCAGGGCATGATGAAGATGTCTACCATGAAGACAACAACCACCAGCACATGTGTCATGGTAAGAGGACTAACACACAGAGTAGAGCTTAACCCTCACACCACTTCATGGCCCCTGTTTTGCATGCTGGGAATTATAGCTTGTAGTAATTTACTGGTACTGAAAGAATCTCACACAAGTTTGTCTGCAGATGTATTTGGTTGTCAATATTTTCCAAATTGAAGTTAAACCTTGTTAACTGAGGTGGCTTGCTACATCCCGTTCTTTCAGGGTGCCAGCCCAGCCTGTATGGTGACATTATTATAACTGATTTGGACATTATAGTAATATCAACCCTGATTGAGGCTTGATTATGTTTTCATATGATGCTCCAGATGGTTGTAAGTGTCTCCCTCTTTAGGACCAGGAGAGCCTGTACTGTACTAGTGTACTATTGAGGCTAAAGCCATTATTGTCCCACTGCCAAATAATGGTATGTTGGAACAATAAACCAACATGTACTTATGCTTTAGTTAATGAAGACTGGAGCCTTGCTTGGGTCTCTAATGAGAATAATGATATTCTTATACAAGACAATGTTATTTTAGCATAAAAACGAATGGAAGATATAAAAAAGTTACGCAAATACGTCTTGCATAATTATTTGTAGACGGATGTATCTCATGTATTGGGTTTGTAAGTCTAGGTTGCACACACATTTGTCAGCTTTCTTACAGTTTTCTCTTCTCTCTGCTCAGGTGTTCCTGCTGTCTTTCTGCCTCATCGTCTTCCCCTCTGTCAACCCGTTTGGCCGCAGCCCTGGACAGAAGGAGATATACACCCCCTCCTCCGGTAAGTTAAAAAAACAAGGATGGTCTGAAATGATAAAGCTATTTAATAATAATATGAACAAAATGTTATTCTGTTCAAAATAGCTCTTCTTTTTTCTTTAAAGTAATGTTATGTACACAACAATAAATAACATCTAAAATTCATCAAATATTCCCTTTCTCTTCCCGTTATTAAGACGAGTAATGTATTTAAGATTGGAGCAGATGTTAAACCTTTCCCCTCTGTAGTTGTCTCCAGGACCCTGCGCTCTGTTGCTGTTGATGACACCCCAGACCCTCTGCCCCTGGATTACTCTGAGCCTGGAGAGGGAGTAGATGACGCTGAGCCTCGCAGTCTCCTCCTAGTGGCCAAGGTGGAGAACACCAAGGCCATGTTCACTGGCGGGCAGAACCACACACCAGACTACCAGAAAGTGGAGCAGTCTGAGTCTGAGAGTGGGTTTAACAGCAACTCGTCTGCAGACTTCCCCAGTCCTGGTCAGGCTGAGCTGAAGCCGGGGGCCGGACCCGTGGCTGGGGGCCTGCAGGAGGGATCCAGGGATCCAGTGGGAACGGCTGTGGCTTATGAGGTTCCAGGGACCAAGGAGAACTGGACTGACAGGAAGCCTACATCTATCATTATACAGCAACACCGCTCGGACGAGATGTAAACAGAAGAGCTGGTGGTGAATGAACTAAAAAAGGGAATGGTGGGAGAGGGGTATTTTAAAGGTTTCAGTTATTGATCATGTTAATTGAACGTTGGTGGATGAAGAGAAAAGGGTATTGGGATGTTTTTTTATTATAGTATCCTCTGTCTCTACCTGATTGTCCTCCTCCTCCTTGTGATACTACTGTTCTTCTTGGAGCACTTTGTTCTAATGCCTTGTTCAAGTGCTAAAATGGACTACTGAGATTTCCATTGTTATGCATAGTCATCCTCTCATCGAGGGGGAAAAAGCGCACTATGAGAATGAGTAGTAATGTGTAGACATCCCATGATTGCTGAATACTTTCTAAAACCTGAATTCTCTATTGAAAAACAAAACAAACTGACAACAGTTAATTCTGTCCACCTGTATGGTGCATCTCCAGTAGGTGTATGATATGTACCTTGCTAGCGATTTACCAGTTCCTTTCATAGTGGTGTTAAGTTCTCTGTTAGTTTGAACAGTCAGCATCCATAGTATAAATGCATTCTCATGATTCTAGATCAAAACTGTTGATCTGTATACACTGCTTTAGCCATTGCAGGACATTTGGCCAATTTAGATTTTGTTAAATATATATGTATTTCCCTTGTAACAAGGGTATTTGTGCTTTCTTTGATTTGTTTTGTGTACAAATTTAAATATGTCATAGTGCTCTAATTCCCATTTTCAGGAGCCAGTTGCTGAACCATTTTTCACTAGTTTAGACCTTTTTAGTTACGAGCTGTTTCAGTCCTTTATCCAGTGGTTCATAGTCTGGGCCTGTTTTTACCCCTGGTTATCTTTCAAGTGTGTCATATGGAGAGGTGAACATTTAACATGTTAATTCAGTGTTGCAGTTTAACTATACTCAAATGTAATGACCTGTCAGTCCATTCAGCGAGGCATTTATGTTAGGGTACATTGTGTATTTTCTGGGTTATCAGTCATTTATTAAGTCTAAATGGTATTGGAACATTTTGTTATTTTTGTACCTATCAAAGAGATTTAATTTGGATTAATCGGGTTAAAAGAAATCACTAATCCCGGTTTGAAATGTAAATCGGACGGAATGATTAATGTACGTTTTCAACTCTTATTGTTTGACACTGATCGTCATTAAAAGTCCCTTTTTTAATTCAAATGATCTCCAGTTTCATGCTGAGTTGGGTGCTGTTCGGAAGGGCGCTGTTCAGTGGCAGTGGTGCTGAAACTGCCGATCAGGTAGGCCTTCTGTCCGTGGTGCTGCAACGTTGTTTAGCCTGTGTGTGCCATTTTGTAGGGGAGAACTGGGTTACCACAGGTTAGAAATTTTGTCTTGGGGCTTCCCCCAATGCCTAGTTGATTTTGTTGGATCTCTTCCACAGGAGGACACGAACCGGAGTCCTGTCCCCCGGCTCTTGCCTTTTTTATGCAAGCCACCCCACCTCTCAGTAAAAAAAAATGTAGTGGCCCCCTTTAACGGTGGAGAGAAATGTACATTTTACAGTTAATTTCCTGCAATTCTACTCATTTTGGCACTGGGTTTAGAGAAAGCTTTGCAGTTTTAAAGCCAGTTTACTGAAATTCTACACATTTTGTAATGACTCATGCCAATATATGTGTGAGAATGTTTAACAAAATCAATGAGGGCCCTCTGCAAGTCATGGCCCCTGGGCATGTGCTGTATGGTATTCGGCCATAATTACTACAAGTTTACATAGCTGGCTAGACTAACTACCAATCCCCCCCAAAAAAATGTTAGCTGAAATGGCTAATTGACTGACTCAGTTACTGACAAGATAACTGCTGATGCAATATCACATTTTTAAATTGCACCTGGTGTATACTCTTCTTACTCTCAATAGTAAATTGAGATTAAGCCAACTGAACTCCATAAGTGACTGCTTATGCCTGGAACCAGGTGTGGAGGCAGGAGGAGACGTTATGTTTAACCTTCAGGCTACCTATCACCACCTGGCTTCTATTTGATTTTTGGGCTGCTAATCTCATGAGGGCTTTGAATTGACATTGACAAATTGTTATTATTTGATGGTTCCATTTTTGTTTTAGTCAATTGGGAAATAAGAGTTATTGGGCCAACTATGTTTTTAAGTTAGACATTCAATTCCATTTTTTAAACACAGTATACATGTTGAAATTCTTCGAACAAATAGACTGATATTGAGGCTATCATGTCAACGGCTGCCATTCATCATGCCAAACATTTTCAAGTTTGGTTTGACCATGTCAGCAAGGGATTGCAAGAGCACAAACAGATTTTGGACTGCTAAAGCTGGCCCAATTTTCAACATTTTTAGGCTACTTCACTTGAAAGGTGATGGAGTGATGAAAGGATCTATGATGGTGGATGGAGGGATGAAAGGATCTATGATGGAAGGATGAAAGGATGTATAATGGTGGATGGAGGGAATTAAGGATAGTGTGTGGTAGCATCATTGATTCAACACTCATAACAAAAGAGAGAATAATAGCACCTGATTATCCCTTTCTGTAAGGAATATGACTTATAATGGAGTGTCATCTTGACTGGTTATATAGGGGAATGGTCATTCTCATGTACTACCACCAAGGGGCGACTTCTGCACAGTTTTAGCATTATGCATCCTTTGACTAATACCCAACGCCGTGTAAAGGGTGGCCTGCCCATGTTAGCTTATATTGTATATCAGATCTGATCATAGTTACTGTGTTATAACACTTTATTATAATAACCATAAATGAATCCTATGTATTATCTAATTTTCTATTGGTGTGCGTTTGAGAAGCCTAATCAGATTAAATGTGCGTAGGCCTGTAGCCTCTGGTAGACTAAGCGTTTGGAGGCAATCGCAGAGACAACTGACGATGCACTCTATGAATAGGTTAGGCTAAATTAATATTTATAAAGAAAACATAAAAATAGTCCTAGTGGAGTCCCTATAGGATTAGCCCTAAATTGCATTCCAATTTCAGTGTGCCAGAGCTACTAGTTAGGGGTCGATTCCATCCACAATGCTGATTATCAGCTTTGTAGCGTGATTAACATTTACAGGAAATGTTCCCGCATTAGCGGAGACTGCATTCACGGTAAATGCTGCATATGTCGGAAATGACCTTTAAATTTCAAGCATGCTATTAATGCTGAACTTTGGCGAGCCAGTGAGATTTGTCTGTCAAGTCTTTATTCATGCTCTGACAGATTACTGAAAAGAGTGTGGATAGGTAAAACGTATCAATCAAACAATCAATCAGAATGATAAAAAGCACCACTCTTTATGAGCGCATGCATCTGTCCGCATCGGTTTCAGTTGCCTCCCACCACACACACAACACACACACACCCTGCCTCCACCGAGCCCCGGTCCTCATCTTGAAAGAACAGGAGGCAGGTGGGGCACGCGCCTATTATTCTGTCAGAGCCGCCTTTGTCTTGGCGATAAATCGCCACGCGCCAAGAAGGGCAATTATATGCTTGCTCCCTCCGACGCGAAACAAAACACAGGCGTGTGCCGGGTGCAAGCTGTTGTCTTCAGCTTGTCATTGTCCAGTGAAAAAAAACGTTTATTTTTCAGTAAACGGCACTGCTAAAATTTGTCTTGGAGCCAAGAACAACTTTGTGGAACTAGATATGGCATACATTTTATATTTGAAGTTGCTGTAAGTAGCCTATATCAACATCTTTACAACGTCTGGTTTTAGTGCAATCGTTAAAAAAAATCGTCCATGACCATTTGCATAAGTAAAAGCATTGCACATATAAAACAAGGTGGAGGCTAAGAGGCACTAAAGTGCACACATGTCCAAGGAGTGCATAACAATTATACAACTCAACAAAATGTAACAGGTTAGAAGGTTGAGTCAGTTACAGCTCCTCGAGGCTAGTTGCTCTTTGCGGTGATTTGTTTTCAAATCGACAGAAAAGGGGGACTTTTAGTTTTTCACAGTACTGATGTAGACATCAAGCCAAGAGTGAGGTGGGGGAGATTTCTTGTAATCCTACCCCCACTTGGGGTCGTCAAGAAACGCTACTGTAACACGTTGGAGTCGTCACATACCCAAAGCACATCACTACAGTCAGGAGGGGAAAACCACGCCTCTTGCCGAGAAATTCCGCTGACCTGATATATAAGCATTGAAGCACTGCCATACCTCAGAATAACGCAAGAACTACTGGAGAACAACGAATCTGTATATATCTGTCTATTCTTTAACAATCCCGATACACACTTGGATTACAATCATGACACTGGAACTAGAAGAGATCTTTGGACAGGAGAGCGCACTCGACGCCACAGATAGGTAAATGCACATTTTAACATTCTTAATAAGAATGCAAACCTAGGCTACTGTAGTCGGAAATGTTTGATAATGTGTTACTTACTATGTAATGACTTTATAATAATACCGGTGTCTTTTTTTCGTCTTCAGAGTGCAAAGTGCAGGCACAGCCCTGGAGGAGTTGTTGGTGTCTGCAAAGAAGCAGGACTACCTTACCGTTGGAGTCTATGAGTCTGCCAAAATTATGAATGTGTAAGTACACTCCTTTTGTTTTATATGTCATGCAGAATAATTATTCATGCACAGATATGCTACATAGCCAAGTCTACAATTGCATAGGACCGGCTTCTAAACAGCTAATATTGTTTATGCCAACAGTGATCCAGACAATGTGGCATTCTGCGTTCTGGCGACAGACGAGGAGTACGAATGCGACATCGCTCTCCAGATCCACTTCACCCTCATCCAGGCTTTCTGCTTCGATAACGACATAAACGTGGTACGCGTTAACGATATCGAGCGCCTGGCTGAACTCGTGGGCACAGAAGAGGCCGGCGAACCCAAGGACGCACATTGCATTCTTGTCACGGTACGTCCTGATCTACCGTTTTGATCACGAGTCACCCAGTCAGCATATTTTCCCCATGCGCATAGTTATTGCGTATAACAGTCGCCCTGTGCGCTGTCAACGCAATCTGTCAATGCAATCATAATGTCAATCATTTAATCTAATTCGATATTATATAGTTTAGCTGTCTACCTGATGTCATTGTCATGATTCTAATCATCTCTCTTTCTCACAGAGCCCTGGTGCTGAGTCATGGAAAGACCCTGCTCTGGACAAACTGCATCTGTTTTGTGAGGAGAGCCGCAGTGTGTATGACTGGGTTCCCACCATCACTCTCCCTGAACGCTGAACAACCAACCCTCTGCATGCTTCATTTGTTGATGATGAAGATGATGAAAAGAGCATAAAATGACCGGAACCTCAGGGTTTGAAGTCTGCCTATTGGAATACACGGCTGTGGCTGTAACCCAGGACTTAATGTGCAGTCTGGGATGGCAGTGCAGTTTCTGGATTACCCCGTGGAGGGGTCAGGGCTCACATGTGGACTGGCTCAGGTGTATGTGGACTGGGTCCTTGTCATGTCATTAAAGCCTGGACCAGGGTGAGGAGTTGAACTGGACTGGACTCTGCAGTACATAGATCATGATCCTATAGCTGCTCTGACAAGGGCCAATGGTAAGGGGTGAACTGAGGAGATGGTCAGAGAAAGAAAGATAAGGGAGAAGAAACGGATGAGTGAAAATTTGTAACATGATTGGATGTAAGGTGGTGGCAGAAAGACACGTGAAAGAAGGTGAATAACACAAGAGAAAGGAAAATATTGGACTTTTCCAAAGCCAATGGGCAATGCTCGGATTGAAACTCAAACATTCATTTTCTTAACATTATTATTTTCTTTATTATTTTTGCTGTCAAATGATGCAAAAACACATGCAACATTGTTCTGTTTGTTATGAAACTGTAAAAGCATTTTACACAATTTCTTAATAAATGCTTTAAACTTTACTCAAGTTCTGTGCAAAAGTTATTGTCCTGTGCCGTCATCACCAGGGATGAGCAGTTTGCACTCATTGAACCCAGTCTCTGATAGAGTGGAATCTGATAGGATGAACCTGCTGCAGAGTGGCTTCTGATTGGACAGAGATAGCTGAGGCAGGAAGTGTGGCACAAAGAACCCCAGGCTGCAGCAAAGAAAGCAAGAAAGAGAGAGAGAGGGGAAGGGGGTGGGGTGACAGAGAGAGAGAGTAACAGAAGGAGAGGGTAAGAATGGTAGAGGGAGGGAGTAAGGGAGCACGGTTGCAACACAATAGCAGTTCAGATACATGCTTTTTCAGACAGACTTTCAGACTTTCCCATCCCATATACCAGCTGCTTACTGCGACACCTTGCACAACCGCCGGAGCCAGGAACCAGGGCTGGGGGCCAGCGGGCTGGGGGGTTAGAGGGCTCGGGGAAAGGGGCTTGGGCCCAGGCCTCTCTTTTGTCTCTAGAGCATGATTTCTGCACTGTCAGCGAGGGGCTGGTGGTGCGTATGTGTGTGGCTGGGGAGTATTGTGTGTCCAGGAAAGTGTGCAAACTGGATTTTGTGAAGAAATCATGTAGTTAACTTGCAAACACTATCTATAACTGACAGGGATTGAATGCTTTTAGGAAATAGCAACTCACACTTGTACATCCTGAGTGACAGGTTTCACAGACGCTGTAGCTATTGCAAAAGAAAAATGAAATCAAGGAAAGATTCAAACTTTTTCAAGAGGGAAAGTGAGTGTAGCTCTGAGTAATCAGCACGTTGTTCCAGTAAAACACACACCTTGACATGACAGGAAATGATATTTAGAGTCACGATTGGGGCTTGTTACTTGGAAAGCAGGCCAGGCGGTCACAGGAAAGGTAGTTGAGGTGTGGGCTTGAGCTGACGCGAAACAATGTTCCACATGAAAGAGTCTGGCTATTTCGCATTATATGCTAGGTAAACAGAATTGCCTTGGCTAGTAGCTTTTCATTGATTACTGTTGGAAAGCTCCCTGACCCAGTTTAGATGGGGGCGTATGCGATTGCCTTTAGTAAAATGTTAGATCCAAGGAGAATAAGCTACCTTTCTTGGAAATTAGACAGTATCTTAACAAGACCTATCAAGTTGAAATGGAAACAAAGGATCACTGCTACTGTTGTTGGCTGAGTGGAGAAACAGATCCTTTGTGCCAAGAAGAAAAATGTGTCTGTTTGCCTCCTCTTTTTACAGGTGCATCATGTGGCCAGTGTGGGGAAGAAGTGTCTGTTGGCTGGAATATAGAGCTCCAGCTGGAGAACAGACAGACAGGCTGTTTTTGTGGTTTACTAAAAGGTTCCCTCCTCGTGCTGCTTTCCGTTTTGTTCCTCTAAACCCCCTGCAGCAACAGGCACCCGTTAAGATAGACACATACTGACTGTCTATGCTGAAATCTGTGCTAGATGGAGAGAGAAAATTAAGAGAAAGTAAAACAGAGATGGAGAGTTATCAGCCAATTGGTTAGTCCAGAAACTGTTCAGGGGTCAACTGTAATACTGGTATGTATTCTTGGCTAGGTAGAGCACCCTGGTTCTTCTCATATGTGCTTTAGCCAACTTTACTGACTATTGTTATCATGCCATTCTTGTGAGATCGGTTAGGCTAAAGTACATAGACATCTGGGAGCAGGTAGGCAGACAGGTTAGAGGAAAAAGTGGCTTCCCACTCCCTGCTCCTCCTTCCTGATATTAAACACCAAGCCAGTGGCATTCCAACTGTCCCCTGGTTTAATGCCATGAGGCTGAGCTCATGCTGGCTGGTTATGTGCTGCTAATCTACGCAGGTGTCCCATACTGTAGAGAAGGGGCTGTACTATGGAGCTCTGCTTACTGGCATACAGGCCCTGGTTCACTCCCCTGCTCCTTGTTTTGGATAGGGAATAATGATTTCACTGTTAACATGGTGGGGACTGGGGAGTCTACTTACTTTTCACTGTCTGGTTCTAAGTAGATGTTTTCTTATTTAATACTTATTTTACCGGGTAAGTTTACTGAGAACACGTTCTCATTTACAGCAACAACCAATTGGAAGCTGTGGATGATGACGACCAGATTGGTAATTTAGCCAGGATATTAGGGTTAGCACTCCTACAATAAGTGCCATTGGCTCTTCAGTGACCAGAGAGTGTCAGAACACCCATTTATCAGACTACTGCCCTCCAACACCAGAAGAAAGATTGCCTCCTACTGGCTCTCCAGCACCACCTGGTATCCCATCCAGGACCAACCCTGTTTAGCTTTAGAGGCAAACCATGAGTGGTATGCAGGGTGGTATGCTGCTGGTCAGATTTAAAGGTAGAGGTATAGGTAGAGGTAGAGTTAAATGTATAGATAGAGGTAGAGATAGAGGAGGAGTTATAGGTATAGTTGGAGGTATAGATATATGTAGAGATATAGGTAGACAGTATTTAGAGGTATATATAGAGGTAGAGGTATAGGTAGAGGTAGATGTATCATTAGAGGTAGAGGTATAGTTAGAGATAGAGGTAGAGGTATACAGTAGTTAGAGGTGTATATAGAGGTAGAGGTAGAGGTATGCAGTAGTTAGAGGTGTATATAGAGGTAGAGGTACAGGTAGAGATATAGGAAGAGGTATATGTAGAGGTATAGGAATAAATAGTGGTATAGGTTTAGATAGAGTTATAGATAGAGGTAGGGGTATAGTTAGAGGTATATATAGAGGTAGAGTTAGAGGTAGATGTATAGTTAGAGGTATATGTATAGTTAGAGGTATATATAGAGGTAGAGGAATAGATAGAGGTAGGGCTGTATTTGACCTGAAGGGAGGAGGACCAAGAGCAACAGTGGGAGGAGGAGGAGGGAGGGGGCATATGAGAATGGACTCATTGTAATGGCTGAAATTGAATTAATGAAATGTAGGCAAACGTGGTTTCCATATGTTTGATGTGTTTGGTACCATTCCATTGATGCCATTCCAGCCATTACAAGGAGCGCACGCTCCTATAGCTCATTTCCCACCAGCCTCCTCTGGATGACACATACTGAAGGTCTTGTATTAGATCATGGTCTTTGGTCTAGTCTTCATTAGTGGTCTCCAACTGCGGACAAGCAAACAGCAAAATGCATGAAGAATGCACACAGCATAACACAACCTCAAACAATCTCACTAGCAACTAAACAGTACACGTTCACATTTGAAGTTTGTTGTAGTGCATTTTATACATGGTCCCAACCCATTTAACACAGATCTAAAACATTTAAAACAACTAAAACATAATGGTATGAAACACAAAAAAATGTGACGCATTGAGATAGACATGTCTTACTGTGAACCCAACCCAGCGTAGGCCAGGTCCTAGTACCTTGAGGTGCTGTCAGGCCTTGAGGTGCTGTTGATCACATTAGTCTGGGGGTCCAGGCCTCTTCCCTAACGTATGCTGACATGAGATAATTGTAAATGAGAGAGCGCTCCTTAAATATCCTAGGGAGGCCACACCGCCAAGCCACAGCCTGGTTTAGCCTGCCTCTCCTGGTATGGGCACACAGCTTGGCAGCAGAAGCATGGAGAGGTTCGGGGAAATGGAGACATAACTGAGATATACAGTATAGTTTTGCTAACTGAGTTTTATACTGTTCATGGGTGCTAATGGAGTTGGGTGGTGCAAACACGTAGTTGGGGGAAAGCAGTTATTTTCGTGAAGGAGAAAGCGCCAGCCACAATGCAGAAAACAGCAGCCTTTTCCTTAACCCCACCCTACACCTCTCCCCACATACAACCCATATTTGTCAGTTTATCGTGGATGCCAGTCATGCCTTGGCAGGGATATGCTAAGCATTCTCCCAGATATGGGATGCAGAGCAACACTTAGCATAAATTCTCACACATTACTGACATAGTTGACCTTAGCCCATCAGGAACACATGTCTCTAGGACATTCCAGGAATCCCTAGTCCCCAGCCACTCATGGCCATAGGTGTAGGTCCTGGGGTGTAATGCCATAGACTGCTGTTGTAACGGTTGACCATGAAATTGGCTCATCCACATACTGTAGAAGACAGCTGCCCTGCAGATGCAGTCTGTTGATTCATTTGCATATTCATTTGATGACAGGTTCTGGTGTCTGGGTATTCAGACTTACAGGCAGGCAGATTGGCTAGTTTAAAAACTGGTGGGATGGAAGGAAGAATAGATAGATACATTGCATTCGGAAACTATTCAAATCCGTTGACTTTTTCCACAGTTTGTCACGTTGTTACGTCTTATCAATCTACCCCATAATGACAAAGCAAAAACGTTTTTTTTTTGACATTTTTGCTAATTCATTTAAATTTAAAACTAAAATATTACATTTACATAAGTATTCAGACCCTTTACTCAATACTTTGTTGAAGCATATTTGGCAGCAATTATAGCCTTGCGTCTTCTAGGGTATGACGCTACGAGCTTGGCACACATTTATTTAGGGAGTTTCACACATTCTCCTCTGCAGATCCTTTCAAGCTCTGTCAGGTTGGTTAGGGAGCATCGCATGAACAGCTATTTTTAGGTCTCTCCAGAAATGTTCATCAGGTTCAAGTCTGGACTCTGGCTGGGCAACTCAGGGAAATTCAGAGACCTGTCCCGAAGCCACTCCTGCGTTGTCTTGGTTGTGTGCTTAGGGTTGTCCTGTTGGAAGGTAAACCTTCACCCCCAGGTCCTGAGCACTCTGGAGTAGGTTTTCATCAAGGATCTCTCTGTACTTTGCTCCGTTCATCTTTCCTTTGATCCTGACTATTCTCCCAGTCCCTGCTGCTGACAAACATACCAATAGCATGAGGCTGCCACCACCATGCTTCACCGTAGGGATGGTATAAGGTTCCCTCCAAATGTGACGCTTGGCATTCAAGCCAATGAGTTCTACCTTGGTTTCACCAGACCAGAGACTCTTGTTTCTCATGGTCTGAGTCTTTAGGTGCCTTTTGGAAAACTCCAAGTGGCATGTGCCTTTTACTGAGGAGTGGCTTCTGTCTGGCCGCTCTACCATGGTTGTCCTTCTGAAAGGTTCTCCCATCTCCACAGAGGAACTCTGGAGTTCTGTCAGAGTGACCATCGGGTTCTTGGTCACATCCCTAGGACCAAGGCCCTTCCCCACCAATTGCTCAGTTTGGACTGCTGGCCATCTCTAGGAAGAGTCTTGCTGGTTCCAAACCTCTTTCATTTAAGAATGATGGAGGCCACTGTGTTCTTGGGGACCTTCAATGCTGCAGACATTTCTTGATACCCTTCCCCAGATCTGTGCCTCGACACAATCCTGTCTCTGAGCTCTACGGACATTTCCTTCGACCTCATGGCTTGATTTTTGCACTGACATGCACTGTCAACTGTGGGACCTTATATACATGTAGACAGGTCTGTGCCTTTCCAAATCATGTCCAATAAATTGAATTTACCACAGGTGGACTCCAATCAAGTTGTCGAAACATCTCAAGGATGATCAATGGAAATACGATGCCCCTGACCTCAATGTTGAGTCTCATAGCAAAGGGTCTGAATACTTAAGTAAATATGGCATTTCTGGTTTTTATTTTTAAGAAATTTGCACAAATTGCTAAAAACGTGTTTTTGCTTTGTCATCATGGGGTATTGTGTGTAGATTGACGCTAAGTTTTTATTTATTTAATCCAATTCATAATAAGGCTGTAACTTAACAAAATGTGGAAAAAGTCAAGGGGACAATCATGCTACTCACAACTGCTATCCAGGAGTTTCATCCTGTGGGCTACATTTTCATGATCAGTGGTTTTACGTTTGTGTCGGTAAATTTAATAGTGAAAGAGAAAATATTTCTGCATTTCCCGCTGTGTAAACACATTGCAAATAGGCTCAGGATAACTCCTCCTGATAAAGTTGGGTAGCTGATATTCAGAGCTTAAATAGCGAAATTGAGTAGTCACAGGAATCAAGACTAATTAAGCCAACGCAACGGCCTGTTTTACAAACAGTGGGCTTACCACGCAGGCCAACACGGTTGGCTCCACCCCAGTAAGGACGTATCAACACAGATGTCTTTTGGACGTCTTTTTTTGGTCCTGTCCGGACCGGCCATCTTTTGTTTTTTTTTGTGTTTTACTAACGGTAGGCCTACCAGATAGATGGGCATTCCTAAAATGTAATTTCAGTTGACACTGTAGGCCAGGGATGGGCAATTCCAGTCGTCTAGGGCCTGGTTGGTGTCACACTTTTGCCCCAGCCCCAGCTAACACATCTGACACCAACAATCAACTAATCACGATATTCAGGTTAGAATGCAGTTTGTTTCATCAGGTGTATTAACTAGGGATGGGAAAAAAGTGTGACACCACTCCGCCCCCGAGGACTGGAGTTGCCCATCCCTGCTGTAGGGAATTAGGGGAGCGATGATGCACTGGCTCCTCACACAAACAGCTTATTTTTCATCAAGAGTGTGACAAGAGTGGACTGTGAAAGCATGCAAAATAGATTGATGTACCACTGGGCCATCACATATTGTGTAACAAAGTGTGGAAGGGTGTATGATCTTTAGAACATTCCCTCCTGAACCATGGTTACATGATTACATTAATGATGCTAGGCCCCACTTGCCACGTGAACAACATCATCTCTACAGGTCAATCACCTTTCAGAACAGTCCGTGGACTAGCACATAGTACTGTGAGAGGACAAGCAAACAGAAGCTGTGTTCATACTCACACACTTCTTCCCTAGGGAGAACAGTGGACTACAGTTATCACCACGAGCATAGTGACGTTTAACAAAAACAGTAAACTAGTGTTGGCGCCAAAGACAATATCAAGATACATAGAATAAGTGTTTTTATTTGATAATTTTCTCCCATGCATGACTTAATAACAAAGTGTTTAAGAGTCGAGAGAGACGTGTGAAACATTTAGAATTCCATCATCCCCCAAAAGATAAACTGAGGATAACATTTGGGTTTTGCTTATAGGGTAAAGTATGGGAGAAATGTTTTTCAGGTTTTTGGAGGAAATGATGCAATTGCCCCTCTTGGTTACACATGTGCATTTTCCATAGCAACAGATCACATTTGCCCTAGTAACATACCAAGGTGTCCCTAGCAACAGTGCTTCATCTTATTCTCTCTCTCTCTCTCTCTCTCTCTCTCTCTCTCTCTCTCTCTCTCTCTCTCTCTCTCTCTCTCTCTCTCTCTCTCTCTCTCTTTCTCGCTCTCTCTCTCGCTCTCTCTCTCTCTCGCCTTCAGACAGCACAGCTAGTTCAAGCAAAACAAGCCCGGTGTTTATGGTTTCTCTGCTGCTAATGAAAAACAAAATAAGCTCTTTTTGTTTTGATGGTGTTACTTAATCTGTTGGGAAGGATAGAGAGGGGGAGGGGCTGAAGTGGTAGCAGCCAATCAGATCACAGAATCAGGCTCTGACAAACTCAAACACTGGTTGTTTGCTGTTGGTAACAGAGATGCGATTGGCTCAAAATGGTCTTGCACAATTGGATAGGTGTCCCAAAGTGTGTGGGTATTTTGAGCACTGTTGTGATTGTGTTTATCTAATGCACTGGTGTTTAACACAACAATGACTTGCATGGCCTATGGAGCCAGAATGTCCTGTCAATGGCAAAAGCATTGGGCAGTCTGGAGAAGATGTGACGTTAGTGGTCGTGTGGGAGAGAGTGTGTGTGTGTGCACGCGTACGTGTGTGTGTGCATCTACTGCATACCTCAACTGACGCATGACCACTATTGACTTTTCATCTCTCTGCAACACAAGGTCATGTTGCATGGGGCCTCCCTCTAAACGTGATCTCTCGTGTTCGTGTTCCAGTTCCCGTCAATATCCAACAACTTCGCACAGCCATTGAACAGGACTGGAACAACATTCCACCGGCCACAATCAGCAGCCTGATCAACTCTATGCGAAGGAGATGTGCCAAATGGTGGACACACCAGACACTGACTGGTTTTCTGATCTCCGCCACTACTTTTTTAAGGTATCTGTAAGCAACAGATGCATATCTGTATTCCCAGTCGTGAAATATATAGATTAGGGCTTAATTTATTTATTTTTAATTGACTGATTTCCTTATATACAGTAGGAACTGTAACTCAGTTAAATAATTGGAATTGTTGCATGTTGCATTTATATTTTTTCTCAGTGTATGTATGTGACTCGTTTCAGGAAACTAGGCATATGTTGCGCATCACTACTTCACAGGAGAGGCATTTGAGCGTAAATGTCTTCTGTAACATTTTAACTTTCATTTTCTTTAATAACAAACTTGTATGCCATCTGTAAATACAAATACAAATTACGAGTTGGTTTAGCCACGGAGAAAGTCAGGAACCTTCACACTAGCCATGATTGGCTGAGATCATGGGTGGGTTGGGGATGCCGAGAGATGAGTTTGGATTCGTCTGCTATGTAGGACGCTTCTGTCTATAACATAAGCTGCTCAGTATGTGTAGGTAATGCGGCTTTCTAACGCGGTTTCTTTGAAAGATATTAGGAAGAACTGCAAAAAACACCTGTCTCCGGATTACATCTTCAAACTAAGAGCAGCTGTGGCATCCATGACAGAGAGAGAAAAGCATGTATACGGGTAAGATAATCTAGCTAGCTACATTTTCAGTTATTGTACGTTTCTATTTTTGTCAGAAAGTAATTTACATTGCAAGTTAAAGCGTACTGTTAGCTAGCTAGCTAACATTAGCTGGCTGGCTCGCTAGCTAACATTATGTGTATGATCTTGTGTAGTAATATTATTTGTATCTCAGAGCCATTTGCATTGCTAGTTTAGCCCAATGTCAGCTAGCTAGCTAATATTGAATCTAGTTGGTTAGCTTTAGCTACCTCTAGATTCATGCAGTCTAGTAACATTATGAATTGGCATTATAGTTAATTGTTTAGCTAGCTTCATGTCTAAAAATACTCCACTATGCAAGTAATAATTTCACTGTATCGTTTACACCTTCTGTATCCTGTGCATGTGACAACTTAGATTTTATATGATATAGTGTGTGTTTACCAGAGACGGTAATGTGAAGAATAACATGACGTTAGGCCAACGAGAATATAACGTTAGGCCAACGAGACAGTGTCTGTCACGGATCCCTCCAGAACTTTCATTACACACACCTGGCCCCTATTCCCACTGATTGTATTCGTATATATGTGCCCTTTGGTCTCCATTGGGGGGTCGATTATTGTTACTATGTCCGTTGGTGCGTGTGAGTACCTGTGCTGTGTGTTTTGGGCTTTCGTGCCGTTGTGGATTGTGCAGATGATTACGGGTCTTGTCCTGTGTGATAATCATTGTGCGCTAGTGTTATTTACTCCCCTGTCTTTACACGGCACGCAATAATTTGCGCTTAATAAAAAACCCTATTACGCATTCCTGCATCTGGCTCCCTATCCTTCATGCCAACGTGACAGTGTCCAAGTTCTAAAATTCTCCAGTAGAATTCCCTGCTTTTATTTCATCACACTCACAACCGTAAGACATTTTCTGTAATTAGCTCGCCTTTAACTTGTAAATAATGATATTGTTCTGAGTTTCTTTTCCTGTAATAATCCATACAAATTAGCTAAAGTTAAGATGCTGTCAGCTATATGAAATGGTCATTATTTGAACTGGCTAGTCAGCTAACTTAAAGTTAGCTAGCTACAGTGCCTTGCGAAAGTATTCGGCCCCCTTGAACTTTGCGACCTTTTGCCACATTTCAGGCTTCAAACATAAAGATATAAAACTGTATTTTTTTGTAAAGAATCAACAACAAGTGGGACACAATCATGAAGTGGAACGACATTTATTGGATATTTCAAACCTTTTTAACAAATCAAAAACTGAAAAATTGGGCGTGCAAAATTATTCAGCCCCCTTAAGTTAATACTTTGTAGCGCCACCTTTTGCTGCGATTACAGCTGTAAGTCGCTTGGGGTATGTCTCTATCAGTTTTGCACATCGAGAGACTGAATTTTTTTCCCATTCCTCCTTGCAAAACAGCTCGAGCTCAGTGAGGTTGGATGGAGAGCATTTGTGAACAGCAGTTTTCAGTTCTTTCCACAGATTCTCGATTGGATTCAGGTCTGGACTTTGACTTGGCCATTCTAACACCTGGATATGTTTATTTTTGAACCATTCCATTGTAGATTTTGCTTTATGTTTTGGATCATTGTGAAGACAAATCTCCATCCCAGTCTCAGGTCTTTTGCAGACTGCATCAGGTTTTCTTCCAGAATGGTCCTGTATTTGGCTCCATCCATCTTCCCATCAATTTTAACCCATCAATTTTAACCATCTTCCCTGTCCCTGCTGAAGAAAAGCAGGCCCAAACCATGATGCTGCCACCACCATGTTTGACAGTGGGGATGGTGTGTTCAGCTGTGTTGCTTTTACGCCAAACATAACGTTTTGCATTGTTGCCAAAAAGTTAAATTTTGGTTTCATCTGACCAGAGCACCTTCTTCCACATGTTTGGTGTGTCTCCCAGGTGGCTTGTGGCAAACTTTAAACGACACTTTTTCTGGATATCTTTAAGAAATCGCTTTCTTCTTGCCACTCTTCCATAAAGGCCAGATTTGTGCAATATACGACTGATTGTTGTCCTATGGACAGAGTCTCCCACCTCAGCTGTAGATCTCTGCAGTTCATCCAGAGTGATCATGGGCCTCTTGGCTGCATCTCTGATCAGTCTTCTCCATGTATGAGCTGAAAGTTTAGAGGGACGGCCAGGTCTTGGTAGATTTGCAGTGGTCTGATACTCCTTCCATTTCAATATTATCGCTTGCACAGTGCTCATTGGGATGTTTAAAGCTTTGGAAATCTTTTTGTATCCAAATCCGGCTTTAAACTTCTTCACAACAGTATCTCGGACCTGCCTGGTGTGTTCCTTGTTCTTCATGATGCTCTCTGCGCTTTTAACGGACCTCTGAGACTATCACAGTGCAGGTGCATTTATACGGAGACTTGATTACACACAGGTGGATTGTATTTATCATCATTAGTCAATTAGGTCAATATTGGATCATTCAGAGATCCTCACTGAACTTCTGGAGAGAGTTTGCTGCACTGAAAGTAAAGGGGCTGAATAATTTTGCACGCCCAATTCTTCAGTTTTTGATTTGTTAAAAAAGTTTGAAATATCCAATAAATGTCGTTCCACTTCATGATTGTGTCCCACTTGTTGTTGATTCTTCACAAAAAAATACAGTTTTATATCTTTATGTTTGAAGCCTGAAATGTGGCAAAAGGTCGCAAAGTTCAAGGGGGCCGAATACTTTCGCAAGGCACTGCAACTAGCAAGCTAGAAACAAATGCAAATCTTTGTTTAGAAAGTGTTGTGTTCATGTTTTTTGTGTTTATACAAGATTGATGACAATAGAATGTTCATGATGTAACTGGGACAGCTGGATTCAGACATCTTGATAGACATAGTATAAACCAACCTTTAATCTTGATATATCTGGTTGTTTAGTACACTACAGTACTCACTCTGTTTAGCACATGAGATAGGTGGGTGGGGTGGGGAGATGGGTGGGGCTAAGGCTTGTGAACAATGCTGAATGGGTGTAGACAAAGAAGAGCTCTCCAGTAGGTGTAGCAAAACATTCATCTGCATTTTCTCAAAAGCAGCATTACAGAACTGTAGTGTATGAAAAAACATTTTCTATCTCCGAGTATCTACTTTTATCCAATGTACAAAACACAATTTCACATGTTGCTACATAGTACTGAATTGAGCCAGTCAGTCACATATTTAAAACTGTCCATGGAAGTTTTTGTAGGTCAACTTTCTTTTGTTTTTATTCCGTTTTGAATTGTTTAAAAATAAGGTATTGTTTTATCGTCATATTACATCTTGTCTTCCAAATCTTATGGTTCCCAATGCATATTATTATCCACCATAGATCTTTAGTATTGTCATCCATGTGAGTATCAAAAACATGTGAGTATCAAAAACACAGTAAAAGACTGATTTATACATACATGAAAATCAATACTTCTATCAGATCCCATATTTCTTTAGTTCTGGAGTAGTTCAATAAAACGTGTTCTAAATTCTCTTCATCACTACGATTTGGCATAGGACAAAATGGACTTTTAACAAAACAGCTCCAGCTTCACTCCAGAACGCTCTGGTAAACGTCATACAGAATGGTATTTTCTGGCATTTTCTGACAATTGTGTACTTTTCTATACATTCTTTAGTTTCTGCTGGGGTCAGGTGCACACATGCGCTGTGTGCGACTTCGCCACCGTACATTTCATCAGATATCAATTTATAAATAGTTTCAGTTAATATTTAAATGTTGAAAGTCGTCAGTAAAGTTGCCATAACACAACCTGTGATGAGGTGCATTTTTTCTTGATTTTCTACATATTTTTTTCCCCCACAAAGACATTGCTGACACACACTGTATTTGACACATGCACTGTTTGTTTACATATTTACACAGAGTTCCTTGCGTAGCCTAACTCTGCATTCCGATGATGCTTTGGAGACAGGGCTCTGACAGCGGCCAATGGGCAGAGAGGATTATAATGAGTGTGTGTGAATAGGTGGAGAGAGTGTGTGTGAAACAAACAGCTCTATCAAACAGCATATTGACGGAAGCTGATTTTTAAAATCTGCTTTTATCTGTCACTTTCTCATTGAAATGGTGTAACTTTTTTCTAAATAAATCAATATTGTTAGTACAGCTGTCCCCAATAACCGTCCCCACAAACTGTCTGTATATTGCCTATTTATCTCATGAACACACACAGTGAAGCATTCATATTGACTCTGCAATAAGAAAAGAGGATATTACATACAACCCGTTAATCAAACAAGCAGCAAAACTTCCTTATGGGCAGAGTGGATTATTCATCTGACACATGGTAATCAAACAATGTTATCTGTTCAGTTGTGATTACACTATTAAGATTAAAATACTTGGGATCACCCAGACAAAGAGTGATCTGCAACTGAGGCTTGTCATGTCTGGGGATTTGCTTTGACGTCTTCTGAGCTAATTAATTATCACCTGTCAATCAAATGAAGATCTAGAACTGTCACGACTTCCGCCGAAGTTGGTCCCTCTCCTTGTTCGGGCGGCGTTCGGCGGTCGACGTCACTGGCCTTCTAGCCATCGCCAATCAACTTTTCATTTTCCATTTTTTTTGTCTTTGTCTTACACACCTGATTTCAATCCCCCAATTACCTGTTCATTATTTAACCCTCTGTTCCCCAATGTTTGTTTGTGAGTGATTGTTTCTATGTAGGAAGGTCCGTTATTGTGGGCTCTGTTTTTGTGTTGCATTTATTATGTTGAGTAAATATGTTTATTTACTCATACCTGATGTCCTGCGCCTGACTCCTATACACCAACTACACACAGACTTCGTTATAAAAACTTTGATGTCTTTGTGTCTGTTGGTGTCTCTGCTCTGTGTTTAAGTTTTGAGAAGACTTCATGGCAGTTGTCTTGGTTGTGTTTTTCAGCTTTCTTAACAAGTGTAAACATGCAGTGTGTGAATATATCTGTATGCGTGTATATATGTGTGTGTGTGTGACAGGAGAGCCCTGTGGTTTCAGCCACACAGGATGCAGCTGCAGATAGTTTGAGTGTATGTGCAACTAAAGCATGTACTGTGTGTGTGTGTGTGTCTGTGTGTTTGTCAGCACGTCTTTGTGGATTTTGCCTTTCTCCAAATGTTGCTGTCAACATCAATACCAATTGTTTTGTCTTGTCTCTCTATGCCCCATGCACTGTCTCCTCTCAATTTAATTCAATTCAAGGATTTTATTGGCATGAAACATATATTAACAATGCCAAAGCAAGTGAAGTAGAATTAACAAAAATGAAATACACAATAAAAATGTACTATAAATATTACACTCACAGAAGTTCCAAAAGAATAAAGACATTTCAAATGTCATATGTCTATATATAGTGTTGTAATGATCTGCAAATAGTAAAAGTACAAAAGTGAAAATAAATAAACATATGGGTTGTATTTACAATGGTGTTTGTTCTTCACTGGTTGCCATTTTCTTCTGGCAACAGCTCACAAATATTGCTGCTGTGATGGCAAACTGTGGTATTTCACCCAGTAGATATGGGAGTTTATCAAAATTGGGTTTGTTTTCAAATTCTTTGTAGATCTGTGTAATCTCAGGGAAATATGTGTCTCTAATATGGTCATACATTTGGCAGGAGGTTAGGAAGCGCAGCTCAGTTTCCACCTCATTTTGTGGGCAGTGTGCACATAGCCTGTCTTCTCTTGAGAGCTAGGTCTGCCTACGGCGGCCTTTCTCAATAGCAAGGCTATGCTCACTGAATCTATACATAGTCAAAGCTATTCTTTAGTTTGGGTCAGTCACAGTGGTCAGGTATTCTGCCACCGTTTACTCTCTGTCTATCGCCAAATAGCATTCTAGTTTGCTCAGTTATTTTGTCAATTCTTTCCAATGTGTCAAGTAATTCTTTTTTGGTTTGGTTGGGTCTAATTGTGTTGCTGTCCTGGGGCTCTGTGGCGTCTGTTTGTGTTTGTGAACAGAGCCCCAGGACCAGCTTGCTAGGGGACTCTTCTCCAAGTTCATCTCTCTGTAGGTGATGGCTTTGTTATGGAAGGTTTGGGATTCGCCTCCTTTTAGGTGGTTGTAGAATATTACAGTTATTTTCTGGATTTTGATAATTAGCTTGTACCGGCCTAATTTTGCTCTGCATGCATTATTTGGTGTTTTACATTGTACACGGATGATTTTTTGCAGAATTCTGCGTGCATTCTCAAATTGGTGTTTGTCCCATTTAGTGAATTATTGGTTGGTGATCGGACCCCAGACCTCACAACCATAAAGGGCAATGGGTTCTATAACTGATTCAAGTATTTTTAGCAAATTTTATGTTCCTTTTGATGGCATAGAAGGCCCTTCTTTCCTTGTCTCTCAGCTCGTTCACATCTCTCTCTCTCTCTCTCTCTCTCTCTCTCTCTCTCTCTCTCTCTCTCTCTCTCTCGTAATTTGGCCCTAACTTACTTCGAGGTGTGCCTGACAGAGAGAGAGAGAGAAAAACAGCAGAAGGAGCGTAAAAAAGAGAGGGCAGTAGTAATATAATAAGTAAATTTGCAGCTTGGTTTGGCTCTCTGTCCTCTGACAGTCCTCTGAAACAAAAAAGTAACCACTAGCTGAGTGACTCCTGGGCTACTTAGTCTACCCAGCAACCACACTCTACTCCTCTCCATCTGCTGAACCACACAAAGGAACAGAGAAAAAAATGTGTGTGAGTCTGTGCATGTGTGTGTGTGTGTGTAGATGGGCAGTGTGATGCTTATTTATGATGATCAGTATGTGTACTTGGATTACATGTGTAGTTTGTGTATGTGTGTGTGCCCATGTGGCTGAATGGATAGGTCTAACAGGACAAAGACTCCTAAGTGAAATGGTCAGGGCAAATTGGCTTCTGACCTTCTGACCTGCCCCTGACCTATTTCCCTCTCCTTCTCTTTCTTGCTTTCATACATTATGTCTCTTTCTCTTTACCCTTCTCAAAATCTCTCCATCTATCCATGCACCATTCAGCCAGGGAGGCTGCCCAAGCCCTCACCAACCTCCTGACAGACCCACCAATGCCTTGACACCCTCACCAACCCCCAGACACCCCTAACAACCCCCAGACACCCCCACCAAACTCCTGATACCCCCACCAACCCCAAAGACACCCCCACCAATCTCCATGACACCCCCACCAACCTCAAGACACCTCAACCAACCCCAGACATCCACACCAGCATCCTGACACCCACACCAACCTCCCGACACCCCCACCAACCCCTGACTTTCTACCAACCTCCTGACACCTCCACCAACCTCTTGACACCCCAACCTCTTGACCTCTTGACAGACCCCCACCAAACTCCTGATACCCTCACCAACCCCCAGAGACCCCCACCAACTCCCGGACACCTCCACCAACCTCCTGACACCCCCACCAACCCCCAAACACCCCCATCAACCTCCTGACACCCTCACAACCTCCTGACTCCCCCACCAACATCCAGATACCCTCAACAACCCCCTGACACCCCCACCAACCTCCTGACACCCTTACCAACCCCCTGACACCATTGTCAACCACCTGACACCCTCACCAATCTCCTGACACCCCCACCAACCTCCTGACACCCTCACCAACCTCCTGACACCCTCACCAACCACCTGACACCCTCACCAATCTCCTGACAACCCCACCAACCTCCTGACACCTCACCAACCGTCTGACACCCTCACTAACCCTCCGACACACTCATTGCATATTCACTCTTCAACTCACTCACCGTAACCCAATGAAATCGCTCCCCCTCCATCATTTGTACATCCTGAACACCCCCATCACCATCCAGTCACAACTCATGACTGACTATCTATGTAAGTATTCCAGATGGATTTGGGTTTCTGTCTCCAACTGGAGTGTGTCTGTCAGTCTGTCTGGAGCCTGGGGCAGCCACATCCGATGTCTCAATGCTTAACATGCTCCTGCTCTTAAAGAGACCTCAACCAGAGATGTGCCCCCTACAAAGAGACATACACACACACGTGCATGCACACGCACACACACACACAAATTAACGCACACACACACAGGCTGAGTTTACACAGGCAGCCCAATTCCACCAATTGGCCTTTTGACAAATCATATCAGCTCTGAAAAAGATCTGATATGAAAAGACCTGATGTGATGAGTCAAAAGACCAATGTAGCCAAGGAGACACAACTGGCTGGGATACAGAGGCATTGAGAATCTCAAAGGTTGCGTTTACACAGGCAGCCCAATTTTGATATTTTTCCAAATTACACACAACCACACACTCACACAACCACACAATCAGCCATTAGCCCACAGCACACAAACACACGCTCACACTTTCATCAGCCACTCTTCCAGTCTCCATAGCTGCTGTTGTGTGCAGTACTTAGTATTCAGCTCCTCTACTATTCAGAATATACACACTCTACCAGAGACAAAACTAAATAACCAATCACAGACACAGCCTATTGGAAGTTAAGCCAATAAGAGAGCAATAGAGCTAACCAATGACGGAGCCAGCAGCAGACCTAGGCAGCTAGAGATTGAGGCACAGCACGCTTTGAGCCAATCTGAGATAGCGAACAACGGAAAGAGCTAGCCAATCGGAGAGGATTTCTTTGCTGTTGCAGCATGAGTATCTGACCAGACAGAGAGAGAGGGAGCAAGAGAAAGAGAGGAGTGAGTGTTATTGTGTACCTTATAGTCGATAGTTAGAATGGTGAGCGTACTTTACCACTTCCAAAATGTGTATCTTTCTACAAAACACCCAAATACTGCTTTCAAAATGATTCTGAGTGTAAATGTGATTGATAATGTCTATGTACGCATGCAAATGTGTGTAAATGCACGAGTGGATATGTCTGTGTGTGTGTGTGCGTGTGTGTATATATGTGTATGTGAATGTGTATGTGATGGTGTGTTTGTTTCATGGTGTCCATGTCGCCGGTGACCTCAAACCCCGTCTGGTGAACAATAACAGAGGGAAGCGTATCATTGAGACACGTGCTGCCAACTGTTGCTGAAACTCAGTTAACATAAAACCACTTTACTGACTGTGAAATGAACCCCCCCCACCACCCCCGACACACTCCAACAGCCCCCCCCCTCTCTTGACCCCTGTCCTGCCTCCATCGTCCCTAATTGATAGGATGAGGTGGTGGAGGGGTGTGTGTATGTTGTGTTGTGTTATGTGTTGTGTTGTGCGTATGTGTGTGTAAGGACAGCTGGGTGTCTGGCAGCGTCAGTAGCAGCTGCCCCAGGCCTGAACAGTGCAGATTAGAGGGCTGAGAGCACGTGCTGCCTGCTTTGGAGACCAACAATGGATGAACGGAAGGGGAGTCCTTATCCCTCCCTCTGCCTCTCTCTCTCTCTCTGTCTCTCTGTCTCTCTCTTGCTCTGCCCCTCTCCCCCTCTCCCCCTGTCTCTCTCTGCCCCTCTGTCTCACTGTCTCTCTCTTTGCAGAAGAGAAGAGTTAGGAATAGAAAGAAGATAGCCATTGATAGATAGACAGAAGAATAGACAGAGACAGAAAGGGAGATAGACAGAAGACACAGAGGGTTTGGAGGATAGAGGGATGTAGACAGAGAGGAGAGTTGGGCCCCTATAAGGTGTTGAGAGGGCCATGGTGTTACTCCTGCAGAGAGATATTTGAGCAGGTTCCTTTCACAAATAAAGAGTCTGAAAAATAAAGAGGGGCGAGGCGTGCATGTGTGTCATGGGGCTAAGGGTTTTGGGTGGGTCTGCACAGACATGAAGAGCGGCACACTTCAACCAAAACGTCTCTTTTGCTAATGAAAAGAGTGTTCTGGATGAGGGAGTGATTTAGGGGTGGAGAAAGGAAGGGGGGAGGAAGACTTTCCCCACCTAGAGAACATATCACGTGGCTGTTTTGTCCATGCCAATCTATTACAACACAAAAGGAGTGCTGAGTCATGAAGGAGTCATCATGTTCTTCAAAAGAGACTGATATTTACCCTGCAATACAGTGCATTAGGCTGCATGCTCATCTGGCTGGCTCATCCTGAAATCTCACAATAGAAAGCTATTCTGACCATCTGGCACAATCAAACACATGTCTCATAAAGGATACAGGGCACTGTTCCATGCTAGAAAACCCCAGTGGTCTATGGTGCCAATGGAGCATGGAAAATGCAATGAGAAATTGTAAACGCATTGGAGCCGTGAAAGTGTTTGCAATTTGAGTCATCCTAAAGGTTATATGCAATCTATGATACAGTAACTCGAAATGGAACTTCCTGGAAAATGTCACACTCACTTAAATGTTGACTGATGCGAAACATTTGTGCTTCTCAGGTTAGAAACATAGTCACTCATACAGGGTCATCCAGGGTAATTCAAGGATTTGGCCTTAAGTGTTGGTGTGTGGTGTATGTGGTTGGACGCATGCAAACAAACATTCTGCTCTCCACCTCCTACTTCTCCTTCTTCTCCTCCCACTTCATCTCATCCCCTCTTCCTCATCCTATTCCAGAGCCTTCTTCCCTCTCCTCTTCCTCCTCCTCTTTCATCTCAACATTCCTCAAAAATCCCGCTCTCTAGGCCTCGCCTTGTTGTCTGATGCACAGTGACAGACCCATTGAGGTTGACATTGTCTCCCGTGACAACTAACAAGCAAATGTCTAATTAGTGCAAATTATGCTCCAATGACTCAAATGACGGTTGATTCTGTCAGCCAATTTGTCTCTCTTCCTCTCTCTTTTAATCAGTGGATTTGTGCTGCAGTATGTAAACTGGTATTTCTTAAAGATTGTTTTATACATCTTTATGAGGCTAATTCTGTGACTGACTGTTCTGTTTTGCACAGTCACAGAGGGACACATATACAATGCATCAGTTGGGGTCTTGATAGTATTTGACCCTACAATAGTAGCAGTATAAACTTAAATTTAGCCAACTGGAAAGAGCCAAGAATGGTCAGATAACCCCCCACCCCCTTTCAAGCCATGGGTAAATTAGGAGCATGGAAACTTACAGCGGTTTGATGGAGTGGTTGTGGTCCTAGAAACCCCCAGGGGATTCTGCCTGGCTGTCCAGTAAGGATGTTTCTGCCTGGCTGTCCAGTAAGGATGTGTCTGCCTGGCTGTCCAGTAAGGATGTTTCTGTCGGTCTGTCCAGTAAGGATGTTTCTGTCGGCCTGTCCAGTAAGGATGTTTCTGCCTGGCTGTCCAGTAAGGATGTTTCTGTCGGCCTGTCCAGTAAGGATGTTTCTGCCTGGTTGTCCAGTAAGGATGTTTCTGTCGGCCTGTCCAGTAAGGATGTTTCTGTCGGCCTGTCCAGTAAGGATGTTTCTGCCTGGCTGTCCAGTAAGGATGTTTCTGTCGGCCTGTCCAGTAAGGATGTTTCTGTCGGCCTGTCCAGTAAGGATGTTTCTGTCGGCCTGTCCAGTAAGGATGTTTCTGTCGGCCTGTCCAGTAAGGATGTTTCTGCCTGGCTGTCCAGTAAGGATGTTTCTGTCGGCCTGTCCAGTAAGGATGTTTCTGTCGGCCTGTCCAGTAAGGATGTTTCTGTCGGCCTGTCCAGTAAGGATGTTTCTGTCGGCCTGTCCAGTAAGGATGTTTCTGCCTGGCTCTTCAGTAAGGATGTTTCTGCCTGGCTGTCCAGTAAGGATGTTTCTGCCTGGCTGTCCAGTAAGGATGTTTCTGCCTGCCTGTCCAGTAAGGATGTTTCTGCCTGGTTGTCCAATAAGGATATTTCTGCCTGGTTGTCCAGTAAGGATGTTTCTGCCTGGCTGTCCAGTAAGGATGTTTCTGCCTGGCTGTCCAGTAAGGATGTTTCAGCCAGGATGTCCAGTAAGGATGTTTCAGCCTGGCTGTCCAGTAAGGATGTTTCAGCCTGGCTGTCCAAAAGGATGTTTCTGCCTGGCTGTCCAGTAAGGATGTTTCTGTTTCGCTGTCCAGTAAGTGTGTGGTTTGCTGCACCTGGTCAGAGTGTGAAATGCCAAACTTCATTGCACCTGTAATATGTCTGTAGATCTATTTGAATGTTTCTTAACAGTAAAAACATGGGATCTGTTTTTTTTCACTCTGTTTGCTCTTTCGAAAAAAGTGTACTTAACACTCCTTGCTTGGCTGAAAATGATCAAAGTGGCTTTGATTTTGTCATTATTTTTAACAAGCTACATTTCTAGAGCTTTTGCACTGTTTTAAGTCTTGGTAACTCACCTAATCCACTACCAATGAGATATACACTATATTTACACAAGTATGTGGACACCCCTTCAAATTAGTGGATTTGGCTATTTCAGCCACATCATAGAGTGATGAATTACATTTCACCATCTGGCAGTCCGACTGACGAATCTGGGTTTGGCGGAAGACAGGAGAATGCGACCTATGCATTGTGCCAACTGAAAACTTTGGTGGAGGAGGAATATTGGTCTGATGCTGTTTTTCACGGTTCGGGCTAGGCCCCTTAGTTCCAGAAAAGGGAAATCTTAATGCTACAGCATACAATGACATTCTAGACGATTCTTTCCCCAAACTGGCAACAGTTTGGGAAGGCCATTTCCTGCGCAGCATGACAATGTCCCCGTGCACAAAGGAAGGAAATATAAATAGTTTGTTGAGATCGGTGTGGAAGAACTTGACTGGCCTGCACAGAAACCTGACCACTACCCCATTGAAACCCTTTGGGATGAATTGGAACACGAGCCAGGCCTAATCGCCCAACATCAGTGCCCAACCTCTCTAATGCTCAGAAGGGAAGCATGCCCCTGCAGCAATGTTCCAACATCTAGTGGAAAAAGCCTTCCCAAAAGAGTGGAGGCTGTTATAGCTGCAAGGTGGGGACCAACTCCATATTAATGCCCATGATTTTGGAATGATATGTTCAATGAGCACGTGTCCACATACTTTTGTAATGTGTTGTAATAATGTTGCATAGATGTGCCCATCATTGGAGGAGGAATACCATCATGCCTTACACCTGACACATGTCACACTGGATGACAGTTATGTAAGAAAACACTTAGCATCAGACGACACAGACAGACAGACAGACAGACAGACAGACAGACAGACAGACAGACAGACAGACAGACAGACACCTGTGTCTGGTACAGTGGTTTACAATAGAAGGGTTTACGGGCTGCTTAGTTTGCTGCCTTAAGTCATTGTAAAGACACCAGACTGTCAACTTTGTTAGCATGCGTGTGTGTGTGTGTTCATAAGGTTTTCACAGTATATGCAGCTGTCTGTGACTCCTTTCATGTTCTCCAGAAACTTTTCCTTTGAGCTGCTGGACAGAGAAGGGCACTCACTGTATGTTTCAATGTTGTGTGTATTCTGTTGCTCTCCAGGACTGTTGTTTCATTTGGAAACACTGTCAGTATCAAAGATTGTATATAGTCGCTCCTGATGAGAATCTTATATACTGTACATGTCACTGGATGGACAGTAAGGCAGTCAGGTAGTCAGTGCTGTCATCTAGTGACCAGTCTGGACAGGCATGCAGATACAGGAACAATGTCAGGTGGGCGAGCAGACAGACTGCCAGCCAGATACGGAAACCCCATCAGGTGGGCGAGCAGACAGACTGCCAGCCAGATACGGAAACCCCATCAGGTGGGCGAGCAGACAGACTCTGCAACCAGTCAGATGGTTATCAGGCTCTCTCTGAGCATTGTGTGTTATGAATGCAAACATAAGAGACAGGAGAACAGACTGTAAACAGACACACTTTTGAAATATAGATTGCGTTTTGAGTGTGTGTGTGTGTGTGTTCATACAGGGCAAAAAGCACCATATGGCAGGCCTTGTAGCTAAATATTTCCCTTTGTATTGTGTGTGTGTGTGTGTGTGTGCGTGTGCGTGTGCGTGTGCGTGTGCGCGCGCGTGTGTGTGTGTGTGTGTGTGTGTGTGTGTGTGTGTGTGTGTATGTGTGTTCAAACACAAAGAACATTATGCTGGCAAATGAATGAATAACTGGGGGTTGCATGAGAGAAACGTAAGTATATGTTTCTTATACCTCCACATCTAACAGGTGAGTTTATAGAGTGAGGTAGAGTGTCTTATACCTCCACATCTGACCGGTGAGGTTATAGTGAGGTAGAGTGTCTTATACCTCCACATCTGATCGGTGAGGTTATAGTGAGGTAGAGTGTCTTATACCTCCACATCTAACAGGTGAGTTTATAGAGTGAGGTAGAGTGTCTTTTACCTCCACATCTAACAGGTGAGTTTATAGAGTGAGGTAGAGTGTCATATATGTCCAGATCTGACTGGTGAGTTTATGGAGTGAATTAGATTGTCTTCTACATCCACATCTGACCGGTGAGTTTATAGAGTGTGGTAGTGTCTTATACCTCCACATCTGACCGGTGAGTTTATAGAGTGAGGTAGTGTCCTATACCTCCACATCTGACCGGTGGGTATATAGCGTTAGTTAGTGCCTTATATCTCCACATCTGACTGTTGAGTTTATAGAGTGAGGTAGAGTGTTTTATACCTCCACATCTGAACGGTGAGTTCATAGAGTGAGGTAGAGTGTTTTATACCTCCACATTCTACTGGTGAGTTTAGAGAGTAAGGTAGAGTGTCATATATGTCCAGATCTGACTGGTGAGTTTATGGAGTGAATTAGATTGTCTTCTACATCCACATCTGACCGGTGAGTTTATAGAGTGTGGTAGTGTCCTATACCTCCACATCTGACCGGTGAGTTTATAGAGTGAGGTAGAGTGTCCTATACCTCCACATCTAAACGTTGAGTTTGTAGAGTGAGTTAGAGTGTCTTCTACCTCCACATTCTACCGGTGAGTTTATAGAGTGAGGTAGAGTGTCTTACATCTTCACATCTGAACAGTGAGTTTATAGAGTAAGAGTGTCTCACATCTTCACATCTGAACGGCGAGTTTATAGAGTAAGATAGTGTCTTATTTCTCCACATCTGAATGGTGAGTTTATAGAGTAAGATAGTGTCTTATTTCTCCACATCTGAACGGTGAGTTTATAGAGTGAGGTAGAGTGTCTTATACCTCCACATCTGACCGGTGAGGTTATTGAGTGAGGTAGAGTGTCTTATACCTCCACATCTGAACGTTGAGTTTATGGAGTGAGGTAGAATGTTTTTTTACCTCCACATCCGACTGGTGGGTTTATTATTTTTTTTAACTAGGTAGGCTAGTTGAAAACAAGTTCTCATTTACAATTGCGACCTCGTCAAGATACAGCCAAGCAGTGCGACACAAACAGCAACACGGAGTTACACATGGAATAAAACAACATGCAGTTAATAATACAATAGAAAAAGTCTATATACAGTGTACAAATTAGGTAAGATAAGGGAGGTAAGGCAATACATAGGCCATACTGGCAAAATAATTACAATATAGCAATTCAACACTGGAGTGATAGATGTGCAGAAGATGGCGTGCAAGTGGAGATACTGGGGTGCAAAGGAGCAAAATCAGTCAAATAAATAGTATGGGGATGAGGTAGTTGGATGGGCTATTTACAGATAGGCTATGTACAGGTGCAGTAATCTGTGAGCTGCTCTGACAGCTGGTGCTTAAAGTTTGTGAAGGAGATATGAGTCTCCAGCTTCAGTCATTTTTGCAGTTCGTTCCCGTCATTGGCAGCAGAGAATTGGAAGGAAAGGTTTCCAAAGGAGGAATTGGCTTTGGGGGTGACCAGTGAAATATACTTTGGGGAGAACAAGTATTTGATACACTGTCAATTTTGCAAGTTTTCCTACTTACAAAGCATGTAGAGGTCTATCATTTTTATCATAGGTATACTTCAACTGTGAGAGACGGAATCTAAAACAAAAATCCAGAAAATCACATTGTATGATTTTTAAGTAATTAATTTGCATTTTATTGCATGACATAAGTATTTGATACATCAGAAAAGCAGAACTTAATATTTGGTATAGAAACCTTTGTTTGCAATTACAGAGATCATACGTTTCCTGTAGTTCTTGACCAGGTTTGCACACACTGCAGCAGGGATTTTGGCCCACTCCTCCATACAGACCTCCAGATCCTTCAGGTTTCGGGGTTGTCGCTGGGCAATATGGACTTTCACTCCAGGACCTTGAGATGCTTCTTACGGAGCCACTCCTTAGTTGCCCTGGCTGTGTGTTTTGGGTCGTTGTCATGCTGGAAGACCCAGCCATGACCCATCTTCAATGCTCTTACTGAGGGAAGGAGGTTGTTGACCAAGATCTCACGATACATGGCCCCATCCATCCTCCACTCAATACGTCCTGTCCCCTTTACAGAAAAACATCCCCAAAGAATTATGTTTCCACCTCCATGCTTCACGGTTGGGATGGTGTTCTTGGTGTTGTACTCATCCTTCTTCTTCCCCCAAACACGGCGAGTGGAGTTTAGACCAAAAAGCTCTATTTTTGACTCATCAGACCACATGACCTTCTCCCATTCCTCCTCTGGATCATCCAGATGGTCATTGGCAAACTTCAGACGGGCCTGGACATGCGCTGGCTTGAGCAGGGGGACCTTGCGTGCCCTGCAGGATTTTAATCCATGACGGCGTAGTGTGTTACTAATGGTTTCCTTTGAGACTGTGGTCCCAGCTCTCTTCAGGTCATTGACCAGGTCCTACCGTGTAGTTCTGGGCTGATCCCTCACCTTCCTCATGATCGTTGATGCCCCACGAGGTGCGATCTTACATGGAGTCCCAGACCGAGGGTGATTGACCGTCATCTTGAACTTCTTCCATTTTCTAATAATTGCGCCAACAGTTGTTGCCTTCTCACCAAGTTGCTTGCCTATTGTCCTGTAGCCTATCCCAGCCTTGTGCAGGTCTACAATTTTATCCCTGATGTCCTTCCACAGCTCTCTGGTCTTGGCCATTATGGAGAGGTTGGAGTCTGTTTGATTGAGTGTGTGGACAGATGTCTTTTATACAGGTAACGAGTTCAAACCGGTGCAGTTAATACAGATAATGAGTGGAGAACAGGAGGGCTTCTTAAAGAAAAACTAACAGGTCTGTGAGAGCTGGAATTCTTACTGGTTGGTAGGCGATCAAATACTTATGTCATGCAATAAAATTCAAATGAATTACTTAAAAATCATACAATGTGACTTTCTGGATTTTTGTTTTAGATTCCTTCTCTCACAGTTGAAGTGTACCTATGACCTCTACATGCTTTGTAAGTAGGAGAACCTTCAAAATCGGCAGTGTATCAAATACTTGTTCTCCCCACTGTACCTGCTGGAGCGCGTGCTTTGGGTAGGCGGTTGCTATGGTGACCAGTGAGCTGAGATAAGGTGGGGCTTTACTCTGCAAAGACTTATAGATGACCTGGCAAGTGGGTTTGGCGATGAATATGTAGCGAGGGCCAGCCAACGAGAGCATACAGGTCGCAGTGGTGGGTAGTATATGGGGCTTTGGTGTCAAAACAGATGGCACTGTGATAGACTGCATCCAATTTGCTGAGTAGAGTGTTGGAGGCTATTTTGTAAATGACATCACCGAAGTCAAGGATCAGCAGGATAGTCAGTTTTACGAGGGAATGTTTGGCAGCATGAGTGAAGGATGCTTTGTTGCAAAATAGGAAACCAATTCTCGAATTTTGGATTGGAGATGATTAATGTGAGTCTGGAAGGAGAGTTTACAGTCTAACCAGACACCTAGGTATTTGTAGTTGTCCATTTATTCAAAGCCAGAACTGTACTGAGTAGTGATGCTGGACGGGCGGGCAGGTGTGGGCAGCGATCGGTTGAAGAGCGTGCATTTAGTTTTAATTGCATTTAAGAACAGTTGGAGGCCACAGAAGGATAGTTGTAACGCATTGAAGCTCATCTTGAGGTTAGTTAACACAGTGTCCAAAGAAGGGCCAGAAGTATACATAACGGTATTGTCTGTTTAGAGGTGGATCAGAGAATCACCAGCAGCAAGAGCGATATCATTGATGTACACAGAGAAAAGAGTCGGTCCGAGAATTGAACCCTGTGGCACTCCCATAGAGACTGCCAGAGGTCCGGACAACAGGCCCTCCGATTTGACACACTGAACTCTGTCTGAGAAGCAGTTGGTGAACCAGGCGAGGCAGTCATTTGAGAAACCAAGGCTGTTGAGTCTGCCGATAAGAATGCAGTGATTGACAGAGTCGAAAGCCTTGGCCAGGTCGATGAATACAGCTGCACGGTATTGTCTCTTATTAATGGCTGTTATGATATCGTTTAGGACCTGGAGCGTGGCTGAGGTGCACCCATGACCAGCTCGGAAACCAGATTGCATAGGTACGGTGGGATTCGAACCGGTCTGTGATCTGTTGGTTAACTTGACTTTCGAAGACCTTAGAATGGCAGGGTAGGGTAGATATAGATATAGATATATTCCAATCTTTGGGGGTCTCAGACGGTACAAGAGGTTAAACAGGCTGGTAATAGGGGTTGCAACAATTTCTGCTGATCATTTTAGAAAGAGAGGGTCCAAATAGTCTAGCCCATCTGATTTGTAGGGGTCCACATTTTGCAGCTCATTCAGAACATCAGCTATCTGGATTTGGGTGAAGGAGAAATGGGGAGGCTTGGGCAAGTTGCTGTGGGGGGTGCAGGGTTGTTGACCAGGGTAGGGGAGGCCAGGTGGAAAGCATGGCCAGCTGTAGAAAAATGCTTCTTGAAATTCTCAATTATTGAGGATTTATCTGTGATGACAGTGCTTCCTAGCCTCAGTGCATTGGGCAGCTGGGAGGAGTTGCTCGTATTCTCCATGGACTTTACTGTGTCCCAGATCTTTTTGGAGTTTGTGCTGCAGGATGCAAATTTCTGTTTGATAAAGCTAGCCTTTGCTTTCCTAACTGCCTGTGTATATTGGTTCCTTACTTCCCTGAAAAGTTGCATATCGCGGTGGCTATTTGATGCTAATGCCGTACGCCACAGGATGTTTTTGTGCTGGTCAAGGGCAGTCACGTCTGGAGTGAACCACGGGCTATATCTGTTTCTGGTTGTAATTTTTTTGAATGCGGCATGCTTATTTAAGATTGTGAGGAAAGCACTTGACAAGAATAACCAAGTATCTTCTACTGACAGAATGAGGTCAATATCCTTCCAGGATACCTGGGCCAGGTCGATTAGGAAGGCCTGCACGCTGAAGTGTTTTAGGGAGCGTTTGACAGTGATGAGGGGTGGTCGTTTGACCTCAGACCCATTCCGAACGCATTACAAACGCAAGCAATGAGGCAGTGCTAACCATGTGGTTTAAGACAGCAGAGGTGTATTTGGAGGGCAGGTTGGTTAGGATGATATCTATGAGGGTGCCCGTGTTTACGAATTTGGTGTTCTACCTGGTAGGTTCATTGATAATTTGTGTGAGATTGAGGGCATCAAGCTTAGATTGTAGGATGGCCGGGGTTTTAAAACCTCTCTGGGATAGGCGGGACTCTTGCGTCCCACTTGGCCAAATGCCAGGGAAAATGCAGAGCGCCAAATTCAAATAAAATACTATAAAAATCTAACTTTCATTAAACCACACATGTAAGATACTAATTAAAGCTACACTCGTTGTGAATCCAGCCAACATGTCAGATTTCAAAAATACTTTTCGGCGAAAGCATAAGATGCTATTATCTGATGATAGCACAACAGTAAACAAAGAGAGTGTAGCATATTTCAACCCTGCAGGCGCGACACAAAACGCAGAAATAAAATATAAATCATGCCTTACCTTTGACGAGCTTCTTTTGTTGCCACTCCAATATGTCCCATAAACATCACAAATGGTCCTTTTGTTTGATTAATTCCGTCAATATATATCCAAAATGTCAATTTATTTGGCGGGTTTGATCCAGAAAAACACAGCTTCCAACTTGCGCAACGTCACTACAAAATATCTCAAAAGTTATCTGTAAACTTTGCCAAAATATTTCAAACTACTTTTGGAATACAAATGTAGGTATTTTTAAACGTTAATAATCGATCAAATTGAAGATGGGATGATCTGTGTTCAATACAGGAAGACAACAAACTGACTCTACCTTTCGAGTCATGCGTCTCTCTCAAGAAGTCCACTTCAAGTGACACTCATTCACGATGGCCGTACTTCTTCATTACACAAAGGAATAACCTCAACCAATTTCTAAAGACTGGTGCCATCCAGTGGAAGCGGTAGGAACTGCAAACAAATCCCTTAGAAATCTGGTTTCCCAATGAAACTTAATTGAATAGACTAAAAGATCTAAAAAAATATAAAAAATATGAATGGTTTGTCCTCTGGGTTTTGCCTGCTACATAAGTTCTGTTATACTCACAGACATGATTCAAACAGTTTTAGAAACTTCAGAGTGTCTTCTATCCACATCTAATAATAATTTGCATATCTTATATTCTGGGGATGAGTAGCAGGGAGTTGAATTTGGGCACGCTATTTATCATTTATGAAAATGCTGCCCCCTAACCCGAAGAAGTTTTAAGCATGTCCCAGTTGAGTCTTAATTTCCTGTAGCAGTCCTCGGGGCGGCAGGGTAGCCTAGTGGTTAGAGTGTTGGACTAGTAACCGGAAGGTTGCGAGTTCAAACCCCCGAGCTGACAAGGTCCAAATCTGTCGTTCTGCCCCTGAACAGGCAGAACCCACTGTTCCCAGGCCGTCATTGAAAATAAGAATTTGTTCTTAACTGACTTGCCTGGTTAAAAAAAAGAGCCAGTTTCATCATAACACTTGATGTTTTTTGCGACTGCTAAAAAATTCTGTATTGACTGATCTTCATGTCTTAAAGTAATGATGGACTCTCGTTTCTCTTTGCTTATTTGAGCTGTTCTTGTCATAATATGAACTTGGTCTTTTACTAAATAGGGCCATCTTCTGTATATCACACCTACCTTGTCACAACACAACTGATTGGCTCAAACGCAGTAAGAAGGAATGAAATTCCACAAATTAACTTTTAACAAGGCACACCTGTTAATTGAAATGCATTCCAGGTGACTACCCCATGAAGCTAATGGAGAGAATGCCAAGAGCTGTCATCAATGCAAAGGTTGGCTACTTAGAAGAATATCAAGTATAAAATATATTTTGATTTGTTTAACACTTTTTTGGTTACTACATGATTCCATATGTGTTATTTCATAGTTTTGATGTCTTCACTATTATTCTAAAATGTAGAAAATAATAGAAATAAAGAAAAACCCTTGAATGAGTAGGTGTGTCCAAACTTTTGACTGGTACTGTATATTAAGTACCCATTGATTCTAAATGTATCATGAGCTTAGTACCATGGTGAGTCCTTGCATCTATAGATCTGTCTATGAACTTGAGAGTGGTTATATTTCTCCAGGCCCATCCTTTAGCTTTCTACAGAAACTTTTAAGTAAGGGGCATAACTGTTTTAAAGTTATTTAACCAACCTCCGCCGTGGCTCACTCTCACATTATGCCGAAAACACACAGTTTCCGACATAATGTAGCTCCAAACGCAATAGGGAGATGCTGGACGTACCCCACAAGTACCCCTGTGTGAAATTCTGTTACCCGAGTTGATTCTGCCACAGGTACAGTAGTATCTGAAGTGTGTGTGTACGTCTCTCTCGCTCTCTCTCTCTGTCATGTGTGTGTTTGTCTGTCTGTGGGTCTGTGTGTGTGTGTGTGTGTGTGTGTGTGTGTGTGTGTGTGTGTGTGTGTGTGTGTGTGTGTGTGTGTATGTGTGCAGCAGATGCCAGGAAAAGTGTCTTGTTTGAAGGTGAGTTCCAGAGAGAACAGAAAAGAGTCTGATAAGTCCAGGCTGACTCACCATGCTGTCATACTCACACTCTGGGACAACTGCAGAGTAAGGCGAGAGAGAGAGCGAGAGAGAGAGAGAGAGAGAAAGAGAGAGTAAGGCGAGAGAGAGTAAGGCGAGAGAGAGGGAGAGAGAGAGAGAGAGTAAGGCGAGAGAGAGAGAGAGAGAATTAGTCATGTTCATTCCAGCATTCTCTTCTCTGTTTTAAACATAACTGTATGATGTATTTTAAGAGTTTTTGAGGAATGTTTCAGGGAGTTTTTCTCTTTGTGAGATAGAGAGATGAGTGTAATTTAAGTCTGCACTTAAATTTCCAAAAGGACTTCACAGATGACATTATGGCTGATAGGAATGTTTTTCTTATCTAAGTTCAGAAAACAAAAGATAGATACATCTTTGATCAAAAACATGAAGTTGCCAGGATCCAGGATCAGCTCATTCCTCCAACGTTAACCATTGGGGTGGGGTGGGGTGCAAAACTGGCCTTAGATACAGTAAGTGTCTAGGGGCATTTGGCTCTTAAGTGGCCCACCCATAGGCAACTATGCACAGCTGAGTAAATTACACATGGGTCACACTTCATTTTCAGATCCTCACCATTTCTGTCTACTGTGTTACTGAATGGACAGCTTTTAAAACACATAAAAAAGTAAGGGTTTCATTGAAATGGGACCACTTTTCACCACTTCAACCCTTCAACTGTGCGTGTGGTTAACCCAGATCCCCTTGATGAAAAGCCTGCATCAGCAGAGAAGGGGTGGGTCAGTTCCTGTTATATTCAGCTTGCCAACTCTGTCAAGCGATAGCGTATACATCCGTCTGTATGGGTCAGAGTGAGAGAAGGCCTGGGAACCTGCTGCTGTTGCTCACATGGATGAACTGGGGTCAACTGGGTCCACTACCGTCTGTATACTGAGCTCAGTAACCACATCAAACACAACAGGTGTCTCCCTCGCTTTCTCTATCTTTTTCCCTCAAATTTTCTCTCACTCCCTTGCTCTCTTCTGTGCTGTGAGAAGACGGATGGACGAGGTCTGTCCTTTGAGCTGGATGCCAGACCAAAGCAGGCGAAGGATAAAGAGTGGAGAGGATGTATGGGTGAGAGCAGAGTGCATGTCTCAACCCATAGCACGTATTGTACCAGCTGTACAGTACTGCAGGCCAAGGAAGGCTGAACTGAAGTCACAGAGGTCAAACACAGTTACACATACACACTCTCCCTTTCACAGTCAAGCATACACCTGCTTCACCACACGCACCTCACACACAAAGACACACGCATACAAATACACTTCTTCTCTTGCACAAACATAAACACATAGTTTACGTGGGTGTTACAATCAATTTGCCAGACTGGGAGCTTTCCTAGATGATTCCTTTAAACAAGGACATGTAGTTCCCAACATCAGCATGTCATAAAGGACACATAACAGTTACTGTCATGTCCTTAATGTAATCCTCAGGATACTTCCTTCCTCCTAGGCCAGACAACCAGTAGAGGCACTTACCCACTAACCCACACTAACCCCATGCTGATCACACAGACAACACAAACTAACAGGGACCGGTTCAGGAACATTATCACAACCAGGAAATAGTTGCAAAATTGACTCTACTACCCCCCCACTACCCCCCCTGGCCTCTGTACTTTGTTTTCTGTCCCCTGAGCCTTTGGGGGTGCAGCGAGTCATTGGGTTTCATAAACACAGACTCACTGGAGGTGACAGCTTTCCCTAACTCCCCTGGCTTTGACATGGCTAGACACATGGTGCTAACCGCCACCAATGGGTGGTTGGATGGATGGATGGTTAGTTGGTTAGTTGGATAGTACGGGTCTCACAGGGGCAGTTTTACAGTCTTCCCCTCTCTCTCTCCCTTCATCCATCTCTCGCTCTTTTATCCTTTTCTGTCTTAAGGTTCGTGGCAGCTGCCCCATGCGTGTGAAATCCTCCAATCCCTGCTGGACAGGTAGCGCCACATGTGAGGCATTAAAGGACTCTCAGAGCTCTGCGTCCCCGGTTACCAGCTGCACGCGACAGCTGCCCAGGAAAATATCTGCTTTCATGTGGTTTTTCTACTGTTGGTTTTGGATGCGTAGTAAAAAAATATATATTTATAATTCCCCCACCCGACTTATGAGACAAGGACAGTTTGACTGTCATGGACAGAAGGACAGTTCACTTGTGTAACCGACACCAAGCTTTGCACACTGACTCATCCAGCACAGCATGTTAAAGGAAAGAAAAGCCTCTGACTAAAACAGCTCTTACACTCCTCTTCTGGAGGGAAAATCCCCTGGGTATAATCTTTTGAAAAGACAAGACCTTACTCATATAAATGTCCTACGACATCGAAATAAAGAAAACTTAGTGTGTCTTGCTTTTTCCAAAAGAGGTCCTTCAGTGATATACTGTACTTTAACAAGATTCAATGCAGTTAACACATCATCTACCACCTGTAAACAGCTCTGTGGTCTTTAACTGGGATAGAGTGAGGTAATCAGGAAAAGAATGAGTGGTAGTCAGATAAGGAGAAAGAGAGACATCAGACAGGATGCCCTTGTTACCCTGTGTAGTAGGACAGTGGTGCCAACACAATCATCCCAAAACAACGGAAAGTAATCCGATTACGCTACTAAATTTGGGTAATCCAAAAGATACGTTATTGATTGCAATTTTGGAAAGGTACAGTAACTAGTAACGGAAACAGATTACATTTAGAAAGTAACATGACCAACCGTGTGTATGTGTTTGTGTATGTGTGTGTGTGTGTGTGTGAGTGTGTGTATATGTCCAATTGTGTGTGCTTGTGTAATACTGTCCTCTTAACCTACTAATTGCCTTGCTTCTGCAGCCTCCTGCAGTGTCTATGTGATTTGTATTTGTGTTTATTATGGATCTCCACCAGTTCTTACCAAGGCAGTAGCTATTCATCCTGTGGACCTGCAAAATGAAGGCGGTTATACAATTTTAAAAACATTACAATCATTACAGAATTCACACCACACTAAGTGTGGGGCCTCAGGCCCATACTCAACTACCACATATCTATAACACAATGTCTCTGGCCCTGCCTGACAAGGACACTTTAAGATGCATGGAGAATAGGACTGCTGCTAAGGAGATAAGGACAAAGATGAGAACTCTGGTGATGACACAGACCTATAAATAACAGTTGCTCACTTTATCCCCTGTCTGGGTTTATCTCAAAGATTACAAACAGGAAAAAATATTGAGCCAAACATGTCGTATTTTACATTTGTTCTATGTTTTACCTCCTAAATTGGAAATTGTATGATTGACTGGCCATGAAATTAGATTCATCTTCATGACTCCATATTCCTTGAACACAAAGCTAGGCATAAGCAAGTCTTCAGATCTAAGGCAAGGTGAGTCATATCGCTTATCGAACCACCTCTGCTCCATTCATCATATCAGTGAAATATTGCCAATCATTTCAGACATGTACTGCAGAAGCTGGGAGTGTCATCTACAGATCCACCACAGACATCACATCACTGGAGGGAAACATTCCCCACACCAGCCCAGGTGAGATCACCTGTAAAACAGACAGACATCTTAGTTACACACCCAGTCTACAGGAATGTGGCATTTAGAGATGTATTATCTGGATTCTTCATCAGATGATTGAAAGTTGAAATGTAAGGTGGGATACTGAACAAAAATATAAATGGAACACGCAACAATTTCAAAGACTTAACTGAGTTACAGTTCCTACTGTATATAAGGAAATCAGTCAACTGAAATAAATTCATTAGGCCCTAATCTATGGACTTCACATGACTTGGAATACAGATATGCATCTGTTGGTCACAGATATCTTTAAAAAAAAAAGGTAGGGGCGTGGATCAGAAACCAGTCAGTGACCACCATTTGCCCAATGCAGCAGGACAAAGCTCCTTCGCATAGAGTTATTCAAGCTACTGATTGTGGCCTGTGGATTGTTGTCTCACTCCTCTTTAATGGCTGTGTGAAGTTGATGGATATTGGCGGGAACTGGAACACGCTGTCGTACGCGTCAATCCAGAGCATTCCGAACATGCTCAATGGGTGACATGGGGCCGTGCATTATTATGCAAAACATGAAGTGATGGCGGTGGATGAATGGCACAACAACGGGCCTCAGGATCTAATCACAGTATCTCTGTGCATTCATATTGTCATCAATAAAACACAATTGTGTTTTTTTGTCCGTAGCTTAAGCCTGCCCATACCATAACCCCACTGCCACCATGGGGCACTCTGTTCACAACGTTGACATCAGCAAACCGCTCAACCACACAACGCCACACAAGCTGTCTGCCATCTGCCCGGTACAGTTGGGATTCATCCATGAAGAGCACACTTGCCTACTGAAGTTGGTTACAAAGACCCTGGTGAGGATGACGAGCACTGCCTTTCTGCAGTCAACATGCAAATTGCATGCTCCCTCAAAACTTGAGACATCTGTAGCATTGTGTTATATGGCAAAAATGCACATTTTAGAATGGTCTTTTGTTGTCTCCAGCACAAGCTGCACCTGTATAATGATCATGCTGTTTATTTGATATGGATTATCTTGGCAAATGAGAAATGCTCACTGACAGAGATGTAAACAGATTTGTGCACAGTATTTTAGAGAAATAAGCTTTTAGTGAGTATGAAAAATGTCTGTGATCTTTAATTTTAGCTCATGAAACATGGGACCAACACTTTAAATGTTGTGTTTATATTTTTGATTAGTGTATGTTTGCTGGTGGTGGTTCACAGTGTGAAAACAGACCTCCTGTGAGTTTAGCTCTTATTAGCTCCTCATTCAGGACATTCATGAACACCACTGGTCTCAGCTACCTGGTGTGTTTATTTTATCTTCATTTAACTAGGCAAGTCAGTTAAGAACAAATTCTTATTTACAATGACTGCCAAACCCAGATGACGCTGGGCCAATTGTGCACCGCCCTATGGGACTCCCAATCACAGCTGGTTGTGATCCAGCCTAGATTCGAACCAGTTGTGTCTGCAGTGATGCCTCAAGCACTGAGATGCAGTGCATTAGACCGCTGTGCTACTCGGGAGCATTTGCGCATGTGAGAGAGTTTCTGTGTGTGTGTCTGGTGTACACGTTGGTTGCGCCTGAGCGGGCGCAGACTTGAGCTTGTGTGTCTGGACATGTTCTCTCTACAGCTGTAGGCTGGAAACATGACCTCTCACTGCCACTGGAGCAGACTGGAAACTGCACTGTGTGTGTGTGTGTGTGTGTGTGTGTGTGTGTGTGTGTGTGTGTGTGTGTGTGTGTGTGTGTGCGCGTGCATGCGTGCGTGTGCGTGTGCGTGTGTGTGTGTGTGTGTGATGAACATATTGGCTGGACAGTGTCAGAACCTTATTTTCAGAGGTGTTGTCAGAGGGGTGGCAGGGTGGGCACCGCCCCCTCCTGAAATATGATTGTGCCCCCCCCCTCCCACACCCCAAATTCTCATCGGGTCAGAGCGTTGTCAATCTGGAGAGAAAAAAAACTAAATGTCCGCTACTAGCGGGTAGGACAAACAGGGCTGTTTCTGTCGTTCTCCTACTAATTTAGCTCTAACTTTTTAATGGTTGCAGCCCCCATTAAAATATTCCTAGAAACGCCCCTGCTTATTTTGAGACAGTGTTAGGTATCACATGATCTAGCTGGGTGGACGACCACAGACTTAGCAGAATTAAGGGAGATGTGTCACATAATATTCCATGATTAACACTCCACCCCTACAGGTCCACTTCCTCGTCTCCGCAAACAGTCCATTGAAGGAAAAGGGATGAAAAACAAACGTTAGCATGGAAAAACCCTGATGCTGAGTCCCAGCCTGCCAGCCTGCCTGCTGACTCCCTGCCTTTCTGCCTGCCAGCTGAAAAACTCCCTGATGATGTGTGTGTGTATATCAGCTGTTGTTGTGAGGGACATATTTTGTTTTCTCAGGCCTGATCTGGACATAGTAATGTGTGTGTGTGCGCGCGTGTGTGTGTGCGTGTGTGTGTGCATGTGTTCTGTTTCTCTGAATTGGCAGGGCTTTCATCTTTAGTGTTTCTGACACATGGGGAATTCTAGTTGTTAATCAAAATAAGGCAGAACAATGAGTACCCACAAACAGTCTGCTTGATCAATGTCTTAATTAAGAAACTACTCAGTATTAAGCAGTCCCTGGTTTTAAACCCGTACTTTCCTTTCATTGACTTGGGCAGCACTGTACATAACATTGCAAAACATGTTTATTTTCTAGAAAGGTTTTTCTTGTTCTTTGACATGTTCTGCACTGGGGGTTGAAAACATCCCTTCCAGACACAAGCTTTCTGTCCCCAGACATCATCAAGCTGAACAGCATCCAACCTGGTAAACTTTGAATACAATAGTGCTGGTAAACATTATCACCAAATGCACCTTCTTGAAAACAATCTTTTAGCAACACAAACTCATCATCTTTTAAACAAGTACATAAAAGCTCCAGTAGCTAGCTGACTTGTCAGGGGGAATCCTCTAACTCTACTGGATATCAGGGGGGTCCTCTAACTCTACTGGATATCAGGGGGAGTCCTCTAACTCTACTGGATATCAGGGGAGTCCTCTAACTCTACTAGATATCAGGGGGGTCCTCTAACTCTACTGGATATCAGGGGGAGTCCTCTAACTCTACTGGATATCAGGGGGAGTCCTCTAACTCTACTGGATATCAGGGGGTTCCTCTAACTCTACTGGATATCAGCGGGGTCCTCTAACTCTACTGGATATCAGGGGGAGTCCTCTAACTCTACTGGATATCAGGGGGAGTCCTCTAACTCTACTGGATATCAGGGGGAGTCCTCTAACTCTACTGGATATCAGGGGGAGTCCTCTAACTCTACTGGATATCAGGGGGGTCCTCTAACTCTACTGGATGTCAGGGGGAGTCCTCTAACTTTACTGGATATCAGGGGGAGTCCTCTAACTCTACTCGATATCAAGGGGAGTCCTCTAACTCTACTGGATATCAGGGAGTCCTCTACCTCTACTGGATATGAGGGGGCTCCTCTAACTCTACAGGATATCAGGGGAGTCCTCTAACTCTACTGGATATCAGAGGGAGTCCGCTAACTCTACTGGATATCAGGGGGAGTCCTCTAACTCTACTGGATATCAGGGGGAGTCCTCTAACTCTACTGGATATCAGGGGGAGTCCTCTAACTCTACTGGATATCAGGGAGTCCTCTACCTCTACTGGATATGAGGGGGCTCCTCTAACTCTACAGGATATCAGGGGGAGTCCTCTAACTCTACTGGATATCAGGGGGAGTCCTCTAACTCTACTGGATATCAGGGGGAGTCCTCTAACTCTACTGGATATCAGGGGGAGTCCTCTAACTCTACTGGATATCAGGGGGAGTCCTCTAACTCTACTGGATATCAGGGTCCTCTAACTCTACTGGATCTCAGGGGGGTCCTCTAACTCTACTGGATATCATGGGGGTCCTCTAACTCTACTGGATATCAAGGGGAGTCCTGTAACTCTACTGGACATCAGGGGGAGTCCTCTAACTCTACTGGACATCAGGGGGAGTCTTCTAACTCTACTGGATATCAGGGGGAGGGGGGTCCTCTAACTCTACTGGATATCATGGGGGAGTCATCTAACTTTACTGGATATCAGGGGGGTCCTCTAACTCTACCAGATATTACATAAGTTCACGCTGAGCTTTACCTCAGAGAATAAAGGTAAAGAGATAATCTAACCTATTTGAATGTATCTCTTTCCCTACATGTCTTTCTCCTGGGTGTTTGTACTACTGTAAGTGGAGTGGACTGACGCCTTTTGTGTTTGAAGCCCAGACTTGTGCTCTCCACTGGTGCATTAAAGGTAGACTCAGCAATATGACTTAGACACAGAAAGTAAACAGCATAGTGGGTCTATTTCCCCAACATCTAAGAGCATTGAAGCGCAAGGCTCAACTTATCCGCTTTTTCAGTGCCCTGGCTACCCTAGCACATGCCAAGATACTGTTTTCTGACTGTGTGAGTGCGAGTTCTTGAATGTCACTCCTATCTGGGATGCTGCTCATGGCACTGTCATTTTGTTGAGTCCTCTGGGGAGTATTTGCCTTCGAGGCTATCGTACTGCTGCAATCTGCACTGGGCTGGACAACATGCTCTTGTGAAGACTTGTAAAACACTGCTAGTCTTTAAGGAACATTTGTTGTTCTCTGCTCCACAGTTAACATTGACCTCCATGTACTGCAAAGCTGCCTTTGGTACAATTGTCCTCCTAACACATCTAAAAGATAGATATTAGGGTGATCTGTGAGCCAAGCCAACTGGACACGCTGTGTAAAACAGCCAAGGCGTAGCCCTCACAGACTCTGGAGGAAAAGAGACATGACCATATTCCACACATAAAAACAGAATGACCATGACTCATCATCAATGATCTATTCATATCTCTTATCTGAGATGACCTGTTATGTCTAAAAAGAGCAGCTTTATATCAGGTCTGGAATGGGCTGTCAGAATAAACTGAGAATCAGCTGTGAGAATAGGCTGGTGGTTAGAGTGTTGGGACATTAACCAAAAGGTTGCTAGATTGAATCCCCAAGCTGACAAGGTAAAAATGTGTTGTTCTGCCCCTGAACAAGGCAGTTAACCCACTGTTCCCCACTGCTGAAGATGTTGATTATGGCAGCACCCTGCACCTCTCTGATTCAGAGTGGTTGGGTTTTATGCGGAAGACATATTTCAGTTGAATGCATTAATTTGTACAATTGACTAGGTATCCCCTATTCCCCTATTTGGGCAGCTCCAAAATGCAGGTGTTTCAGTCTTGCTCAGTGCTTTCTGTGGTGGTGGGGCATCCAGCGGAATATGCAGAGGGTAGGGGTTGGTAATGTTCTCTAGTTGCGCCACGATTACCTCAGTGTTCTGTCACTCATGCGGACACTACGTAACAGCAAAATCTAAAGGGAGAGCTAGAAAGTTGAAGCCCCTTGGGTGCTGCCATAGATTTTACATTAGAAGTGCCTATCCAATAAGGCTCAAGGTCATTGGACACAGATAAAATGACATCAAATCACATTATATCTGCTGTAGCTTTGATTAGACAGATTATGTCTATATAATACTTTACAAATCTTAGGTAGCAAGCTAGACAAGCAGTCATCATCGTGAATCAAGTCGACAATCCTTTTCAATACTTGTCATATGAAGAGAAATTATAGATAATACGTATCGGTGCGCATTTGCCATTGGGCATAAACATTACACAAGTTGGAAATCGCAAATTCAACAATGATTTGTTTGGAAGGAATCAGCAGCTAACTGCAACATTGCAAAGCAATCACTAGCCTGCTATTACACAGAGAGAGTGTGTGGTCCAAGTCTGGGTTTAAGGGTCTCTTTTCCAAGTTGAAAAGGATAAACATTCACATGCAACACCATCGGCCAGAAAAGCGGTTGAATACATTGGCCATGCTGTCAATCCAGCATGACTTCTGCCACATTCAAAACAACTGGAAAACTCTGAATTGGAAAATCTCAGACCTCAGTTAGTTCAAGACAACTGAGAACTCTGAAAAAAACGTGCTCCGACTCCTTCTAGAGCTCCGACCTGAAGAAAACTGATGTCATGATTCGACCTTGTTTTTTTTCGAGTTCCCAGTTGTCTTGAAAGCACCATAAATCCAGAGAATGACAGATTTTGATGACAAAGTATGTCCACAAGAATGACCGCTGCATCACCTTCCTGTTCAAGTGAGCACAGCACAACAAGGTGAGTCCAAATATGTATTGTGTGTTGCTGCATAAATGATGTAATATGCCAGGCAGATATCTATACTGTAGCTAAGAAAGTAATACTAAGTGTATGTTCTGTAGTAAGTTGATAGTAGCCCATATGCCTCACCCTGATAATTTGGTCCCTTTTCCCATATTAACTTAGCCTACTGTTCTGAATTTGTGATGCACGTATAGCCTATAGCCTGTTTTAGAAAAATGTCATAATTGAATATTGTAAGAGATTTCTTTGTCTGCTTATATGCCCCCTTTATTCATCCTACTTTTCTGACTTTGTGTACAGGGAGAACAAGACGGGCCCATGTTCTGAATTCTGTCGCTGTACATTTCAAAAGCAATGACTTTGACCATTTGAAGAAAATCAAACACAGACGTAAGAGAGGACCCCTCTCCCCAGCTGCAGTGGGTATAGTTGATGCCTTTCCACTCCTCATCAAGGTCTTTAACATCTGATCATTCCGAGGACAGAGCAGGGCTCCGTGGCACTGACAGAGACTGTTGCCAGAGCCGAGTGGGGAAGTACGTAATGAAAAACAAAAGCAAAGCCAGTCACCGAACATACACCCCCCCACCAACACACACACACACACACACACACACACACACACACACACACACACACACACACACACACACACACACACACACACACACACACACACACACACACACACACACACACACAAACACACACACACAAACAGGGGTTCAGCAGCATCCTCTGGGGGTGTTCTACAGATGTGTGCTTGTACACTCCGATCTGATCTGCTGTTTGTGTTTAATGTTCTCTGTTGCCTTGTGTTGCATTAGTACAATGCTCTCTTTGTGTGAGTAGGCTGACTGCGCTGTGCTGAACTGTACTGTACTGTCTGGCTGCACAGGCATCTGACTGGGGATATATAGTGCATGCTAGGATCATCTGCTTAATCTGGAGATTAGGTGATGTTAGTACACACACATACACATCTATGCATGCCTCCACCTGGGTCAATCAGTTCACCTGGCCTGTTAGACAGGTGGCATGTACTAACCCTGGATACCATGTAATCCTACGGTCAACCATCAGTGGCAGTAAATCAGGAAAGCCCCATTAGTATAGGCCAGTGGTTACATCTATTTCAGGGAAGTAAGATGTCATATCATCAGTTATCAAATCACCCCCTATCTGAGATATCTACTGCAGCCCTCATCCTCCACATACAACACCCGTTCTGCCAGTGACATTCCGTTAAAGGTCCCCAAAGCAAACACATCCCTGGGTCGCTCATCTTTTCAGTTTGCTGCAGCGAGCGACAGTACTGGACAGTATATATAATGCATTTAATGGCCTCCCGAATGGTGCAGCTGTCACGTTCTGACTTGAGTTCCTTTGTTTTGTCTTTTGTTTTAGTATGGTCAGGGCGTGAGTTGGGTGGGTTGTCTTTGTTAGTTTGTCTATGATTTTCTATTTCTGTGTTTGGCCTGGTATGGTTCTCAGTCAGAGGCAGCTGTCAATCGTTGTCCCTGATTGAGAACCATATTTAGGTAGCCTGTTTTCCATTGTGTTTTGTGGGTGGTTGTTTTCAGTCTTTGTGTGGCTACACCAGACAGAACTGTTCCGGTTGTTTCTTTGTTGTTTTGTTATTCAGTGTTTAGTTTACTTTATTAAAAAGATGAACACGTACCACGCTGCGCATTGGTCCTCACCTTCTTCCACCAACAGCCGTTACAGCAGCGTTCTAAGGCCCTGCAAATAAATCTGTAAATTCCCCACCCAACTACCTCATCCCCATATTGATATTTTTTTAATGCTCCTTTGCACACCTGTATCTCTATTTGCACATTCATCTTCTGCACATCTATCACTCCAGTGTTAATTGCTAAATTGTAATTATTTCGCCACTGTGGCCCATTTATTGCCTTACCTCCCTAAAATCTTACTTCATTTTCACACACTGTATATAGACTTTTTATATTGTGTTATTGACTGTACATTTGTTTATTCCATGTGTAACTCTCTGTTTGTGTCACACTGCTTTGCTTTATCTTGGCCAGGTTGCAGTTGTAAATGAGAACTTGTTCTCAACTAGCCTACCTGGTTAAATAAAGGTGAAATAAAATAAATAAATAAAATATCTCAGTACTAGAGGTGTCCCTACAGACTCTGGTTCGATCCCGGGCTGTATAACAACCGGCCATGATCGGGAGTCCCATAGGGCGGTGCACAATTGGACCAGCGTTGTCCAGGTTAGGGGAGGGTTTGGCTGGGGTAGGCCATCATTGTAAATAATAATTTGTTGTTATCTGACTTGCCTAGTTAAATAAGGTTAAATAAAACAAACACACAAACATAATGTTTACAAAAGTCCTATAAGAACAATGAATGTGCCACTGCCTTGAAACAGTCATAAACAACAACCGAGCAATGTCTCCTTTACACATGTTTACATATTGACACTCAGAGGGGATAAGTGATAATTCCATCGCTAAGGTTTCCCCAGTGACAGCCTTATCGCCTTTGTCTCCTAAACCCTACCACGGGAATCTTTCTTAAATTAAACAACTATGCAGGGACCTTCCGTCCTCCACCGAATCCATTCCCCTCTCTTTTCTCCCTCACTCCTTCCCTTCCATCAGTCTCTCTCTCTCTGATATCCCCCTTCCGCATTCCCTATTTCCCCTCCACTGTCCTCCTCCTCTGTCCCTCTCAGCTCTTTCCGTACATATCTCTCCCAACTCCTCCTGCTCCATTCTCTTCTCTCTCAAGTCCTCCTGCTCTATTCTCTTCTCTCTTACCCTCTACCCCTTTTAAATTCCCCTTCCTACCTGCCACCCTCCTCCTTCCCACCTCCCACCCATTTCCCTTTCTCAGCTCAGGTAGATTTCCCTCTCTCAGCTTAGGTGGATATACCTCTCTCAGCTTTGGTAGATTTCCCTCTCTCAGCTCAGATAGATTTCCCTCTCTCAGCACAGCAGAGAGGATAAACATATAAAACACAGGCTCATAATCTGACAGAGTGGGATTAGAAGACACACCCCTTCCAAAACCCTCCATAACACACATAACATTACACAAATCTCCCTTCTTAACCACTGAGTGCAGAACGTGGTAACTAAACATACGGCAATAACAACTAATACGCCAGTAAACATGCTGTTATGCGACACTACGACTGCTCTTTGTCTCTGGGTATCTAAGAAGTGTTTTTCTGTCCCCTACAAGCTGGAATACCCTAACATCTGTGAGATTGAACTAAATCAACTAAATCATGAATCCTATTGTTTATAACCAGAGAGGACCTTTGTACTGTATGTATTTCTGTTATATTGTGTTAGACTACCTATGGCAGTCTCTATGGGGGTGCCACAGGGTTCAATTCTCGGGCCGACTATTTTCTCTGTATGCATCAACGATTTCGCTCTTGCTGCTGGTGATTCTCCTATCCACCTCTATGCAGACAACACCATTCTGTATACTTCTGGCCCTTCTTTGGACACTGTGTTAACAAACCTCCAGACGAGCTTCAATTCCATACAACTCTCCTTCTGTGGCCTTCAACTGCTCTTAAATGAAAGTAAATCTAAATGCATGCTTTTCAACCGATCGCTGCCGCACCTGCCCGGCCATCCAGCATCTCTACTCTGGACGGTTCTGACTTGTCCACTGATATGTGGACAACTACAAATACCTAGGTTTCTGGTTAGACTGTAAACTCTCTTTCCAGACTCACATTAAGCATCTCCAATCCAAAATTAAATCTAGAATTGGCTTTCTATTTTGCAACAAAGCATCCTTCACTCATGCTGCCAAACATTCCCTCGTAAAACTGACTATCCTGCTGATGGTTGACTTCGGCGATGTCATTTACAAAATAGCCTCCAACACTCTACTCAGCAAATTGGATACAGTCTATCACAGTGCCATCCGTTTTGTCACCAAAGCCCCATATACTACCCACCACTGCGACCTGTATGCTCTCGTTGGCTGGCCCTCGTTACATATTTGTCGCCAAACCCACTGGCTCCAGGTCATCTATAAGTCTTTGCTTGGTAAAGCACCACCTTATCTGAGCTCACTGGTCACCATAGCAACACCCACCGGTAGCATGCGCTCCAGTAGGTATATTTCACTGGTCAACCCCTCGGTTGGCCGCCTTTCCTTCCAGTTCTCTGCTGCCAATGACTGGAACAAATTGCAAAAATCACTGAAGCTGGAGACTCATATCTCCCTCACTAATTTTAAGCATCATCTGTCGGTGCAGCTTACAGATCATTGCACCTGTACATAGCCCTTCTTTAAATAGCCCACCCAACTACCTCACATCTATTACTCCAGTGTTTAATTGCTACATTGTAATTATTTCGCCACTATGGCCTATTTATTGCCTTACCTACCTAATCTTTCTTCATTTGCACACACTGTATATAGAATCTGGGCCAGGACCCCAAGACCAAAATGGGAATTATACCGTGAAATTCTGGGGGTTAAACATTTTTTTCACAGGTATTTTTTATGTCCCTAAAAGTCATGTTTTTGAACTTTATGTATTTTAATGTGGCTTGAACACAACCAGTCTGGCTGTTTTCATCTGATTGTCAAACAAATCACTTAAAAAAGGAGGCTACCTGTGCATGTTGGTCCACTCCAAATGAATTCCAGCATCCAAACAGTGCTCTGTGCACCCACCATTTGAAATGATTGGAAAGAGACAACGGTTACAAAACATCAAAATATGTAATTACATTTGGCAACTGTCATTAGGCCTACCCTCTTGTAGCCTGAATGAATTTATGCTTGATGTTGACAAATTGACCTTTTTGTAAAAGGAAAAGTCAGGACAACTGAAAAGGGGCTGTAATACAGTAAGCAAACACAGCTGTGTCTGTCCTGATCTCAACGCAGCAGGAAACTGTGAAGACCCAGTTGATGCAATGTTACAAGTTCGCTGGTGGGCTGGACCCAGTTAATACAATGTTGGAAGTTCACTAGCTGGCTGGACCCAGTTAATACAATGTTGGAAGTTCACTAGCTGGCTGGACCCAGTTAATAGAATGTTGGAAGTTCACTAGCTGGCTGGACCCAGTTAATAGAATGTTGGAAGTTCACTAGCTGGCTGGACCCAGTTAATACAATGTTGGAAGTTCACTAGCTGGCTGGACCCAGTTAATACAATGTTGGAAGTTCACTAGCTGGCTGGACCCAGTTAATACAATGTTGGAAGTTCACTACCTGGCTGGACCCAGTCAATACAGGACAGACAGAGAGAGACAGAGACAGGTGGTGTAGAGAGATGAATGCGATTGAAAGAACCTGAGCCAACTGTCACTGGTTTAAACCATGACATGGAGGTGGGGGTGTTCATTTCATATGAAATAAGCTTTAATTTTCATATTTACCTCTTTAGCAGTACAACCTAGGATTTTAAACAAATAGAAGAATGGTTCAAGTAAAGACCCCAAAAGTTTTTTGCAAAGTAATTCACACTTTGCTCAAGACCTACTAGGTTTTGTCCCCAATCACTTCTAAAACCAAAGTTGCACCCCTGGTCATTACCACTCTCACCATGTCAAAATACAAGGTATACCAAACATTAGGAACAACTTCCTAATACTGAGTTGTGTGTGTGTCCTTGTGATTTAGTGTGTGTGTGTGTGTGTGTGTGTGTGTGTGTGTGTGTGTGTGTGTGTGTGTGTGTGTGTGTGTGTGTGTGTGTGTGTGTGTGTGTGTGTGTGTTAAAGTGAATGGCATCACTGGAATGTCTCCTCATCCCTAGCGCTGACGTCTGATCTGAGGCGATAGAAACAAATTCCTTCAGTCTCCTCCATAATCAGAGAGGGTTAGGAGAGGGTTAGGCTTAGAGAGTTGGAGAGGAACAGTAATATTTACTGTAAAGGACTTTCACTATTTCAACTATCTACGAATTAATAAAGCTGCTTGAAAAATATTATTTTCATAATGTCCATATAATCAGATTGAGATTTAGATTCCGATTGTTAACCTTGTAAGAGAAGCTCATTTTCACAGCTCACAGTATAATAATGGTGTATGTACCATGCCATATGGAACTTAAAAACTGTTAACATAGACAGGGACATAGACAGGGACAGAGAGAGAGAGAGAGATAGAGAGAGACAGGGATAGAGGCTGAGAGAAAGAGAGAGAGAGAGAGAGAGAGAGAGAGAGAGAGAGAGAGAGAGGGGAATAGAGACAGAGAGAGTGAGACAGGGACTTGGATAAAGACAGATAGAGACAGAGACAGGGGCAGACATAGACAGAGATAGAGACAGACAACGACTGAGAGAGACCAAGACATACAGAGAGAGACAGGGACAGAGAGGGACAGAGAGAGACAGCGACATACAGAGAGAGACAGAGACATACAGAGACATACAGAGAGAGACAGGGACAGGGATAGAGACAGAGACATACAGAGAGAGAGGAGACAGAGAGAGAGACAGGGACAGGAATAGAGACAGAGACAGAAAGAGACAGGAAAATGGACAGACAGAGACAGTGACAGAAAGAGACAGACAGACAGACAGACAGACAGATAGACAGCCAGACGGACAGAGGGACAGAGGGACAGACAGAGACAGCAGGCTGGTGACTCAGTCGCTGTGGGCACCATCAGAGCAGCATACCTGGAGAGAGTGAAATGGTGTGAAATAACTCAGCATCCTGCATGTGTATATGTGTGTGTGTATGTGTGTGTACATGTGTGTGTGTGTTTGTGTGTGTGTATGTGTGTCCAGTTATTATTAATGCAGCAGGGGAAGCTCAGGCTGCTATAACAGGAAATCCCCACTCTAACACACTACACTGTGGGAGTTTACTATAAGTCTCATCTGTCTCTTGGTCTCTTTATTGGTCACAGAAGAGAAAGGCCATTGACTGTAAACCTCAAAGGGGACTTTGGAGATTTACTCACAATAATAATAATAATTGCATTTTGACAATTATTCTCTCTCTGTTATTTATTCCAGTACTGAAAATGGGGATGGCAGTAACCAGGTTTCCATCCAACCTTTTTATGAGAGTACACGTGTGATAGAAAATGTCACAACAGGCCTGATGGAAACCGCAAATTTGTCAGTAAACTTTCCAAATCTCGACAAAACAAAATACGCTAGGTTCGATTTTTTGGTGTGAATAAAATTAATTATGCGAGAAATGGTGGTGGAAACACTTCTATGCCAAATATTTATACCTATAACCCCCCTTTCGGAAAAGCTGACCACGACTCCATTTTGTTGATCCCTGCCTACAGACAGAAACTAAAACAAGAGGCTCCCACGCTGAGGTCTGTCCAACGCTGGTCCGACCAAGCTGACTCCACACTCCAAGACTGCTTCCATCACGTGGACTGGGAGATGTTTCGTATTGCGTCAGATAACAACATTGACGAATACGCTGATTCGGTGTGCGAGTTCATTAGAACGTGCGTTGAAGATGTCGTTCCCATAGCAACGATTAAAACATTCCCTAACCAGAAACCGTGGATTGATGGCAGCATTCGTGTGAAACTGAAAGCGCGAACCACTGCTTTTAATCAGGGCAAGGTGTCTGGTAACATGACCGAATACAAACAGTGCAGCTATTCCCTCCGCAAGGCTATCAAACAAGCTAAGCGCCAGTACAGAGACAAAGTAGAATCTCAATTCAACGGCTCAGACACAAGAGGCATGTGGCAGGGTCTACAGTCAATCACGGACTACAGGAAGAAACCCAGCCCAGTCACGGACCAGGATGTCTTGCTCCCAGGCAGACTAAATAACTTTTTTGCCCGCTTTGAGGACAATACAGTGCCACTGACACGGCCTGCAACGAAAACATGCGGTCTCTCCTTCACTGCAGCCGAGGTGAGTAAGACATTTAAACGTGTTAACCCTCGCAAGGCTGCAGGCCCAGATGGCATCCCCAGCCGCGCCCTCAGAGCATGCGCAGACCAGCTGGCCGGTGTGTTTACGGACATATTCAATCAATCCCTATACCAGTCTGCTGTTCCCACATGCTTCAAGAGGGCCACCATTGTTCCTGTTCCCAAGAAAGCTAAGGTAACTGAGCTAAATGACTACCGCCCCGTAGCACTCACATCCGTCATCATGAAGTGCTTTGAGAGACTAGTCAAGGACCATATCACCTCCACCCTACCTGACACCCTAGACCCACTCCAATTTGCTTACCGCCCAAATAGGTCCACAGACGATGCAATCGTAACCACACTGCACACTGCCCTAACCCATCTGGACAAGAGGAATACCTATGTGAGAATGCTGTTCATCGACTACAGCTCGGCATTCAACACCATAGTACCCTCCAAGCTCGTCATCAAGCTCGAGACCCTGGGTCTCGACCCCGCCCTGTGCAACTGGGTACTGGACTTCCTGACGGGCCGCCCCCAGGTGGTGAGGGTAGGCAACAACATCTCCTCCCCGCTGATCCTCAACACTGGGGCCCCACAAGGTTGCGTTCTGAGCCCTCTCCTGTACTCCCTGTTCACCCACGACTGCGTGGCCACGCACGCCTCCAACTCAATCATCAAGTTTGCGGACGACACAACAGTGGTAGGCTTGATTACCAACAACGATGAGACGGCCTACAGGGAGGAGGTGAGGGCCCTCGGAGTGTGGTGTCAGGAAAACAACCTCACACTCAACGTCAACAAAACTAAGGAGATGATTGTGGACTTCAGGAAACAGCAGAGGGAACACCCCCCTATCCACATCGATGGAACAGTAGTGGAGAGGGTAGCAAGTTTTAAGTTCCTCGGCATACACATCACAGACAAACTGAATTGGTCCACTCACACAGACAGCATCGTGAAGAAGGCGCAGCAGCGCCTCTTCAACCTCAGGAGGCTGAAGAAATTCGGCTTGTCACCAAAAGCACTCACAAACTTCTACAGATGCACAATCGAGAGCATCCTGGCGGGCTGTATCACCGCCTGGTATGGCAACTGCACCGCCCTCAACCGTAAGGCTCTCCAGAGGGTAGTGAGGTCTGCACAACGCATCACCGGGGGCAAACTACCTGCCCTCCAGGACACCTACACCACCCGATGTCACAGGAAGGCCATAAAGATCATCAAGGACATCAACCACCCGAGCCACTGCCTGTTCACCCCGCTATCATCCAGAAGGCGAGGTCAGTACAGGTGCATCAAAGCTGGGACCGAGAGACTGAAAAACAGCTTCTATCTCAAGGCCATCAGACTGTTAAACAGCCACCACTAACACTGAGTGGCTGCTGCCAACACACTGACACTGACTCAACTCCAGCCACTTTAATAATGGGAATTGATGGGAAATGATGTAAATATATCACTAGCCACTTTAAACAATGCTACCTTATATAAATGTTACTTACCCTACATTATTCATCTCATATGCATACGTATATACTGTACTCTATATCATCGACGGTATCCTTATGTAATACATGTATCACTAGCCACTTTATACTATACTATGCCACTTTGTTTACATACTCATCTCATTTGTACATACTGTACCCGATACCATCTACTGTATCTTGCCTATGCTGCTCTGTACCATCACTCATTCATATATCCTTATGTACATATTCTTTATCCCCTTACACTGTGTACAAGACAGTAGTTTTGGAATTGTTAGTTAGATTACTTGTTATTACTGCATTGTCGGAACTAGAAGCACAAGCATTTCGCTACACTCGCATTAACATCTGCTAACCATGTGTATGTGACAAATAAAATTTGATTTGATTTGATTTTGACATTGAAGTAAATTGGGAGTCACGCAATCATATGTTGTGTGGTCCTCCCACTAAGACTCAGGAAAGCATGCAGTTTATTAGGCTACAGATGAAGTAAATGATGATGAACTTCACAAGGTGGTGCACGGCGATGAGCATGATGCTCCTTTCCAATAAATATTGAGGGTTTTATTCTGGTGACATGATGATGATCGATGCTTGGCTGCTGTTTGACAAGTTAAAATAATCTTGCTCTTTTGGCCATAACAATTTCCTCATGTAGGTTATACCCGCACTGTATCTGTGAGCTGTTGGCTAGAGCACACGTATCAAGAACAGAGTGGGAACATTCACTATATACTGTCAGGCAATTGCTTTTGTGACAAAACCATCAGTAAGGATCTACGGGATCGGTGTCCCTATCCCGGGGCGGTTGTTGCTAACGTGAGCTAATGTGACTAGAATGACGTTGTAAGTAACAGCAAACTTTCCAGGACATAGACATATCTTATATGGCAAGTTTAACTTCTAATCTAACTGCACTTTCCAATTTATAGTTACTATTACAGATAGTAGATGATGATTTCTTTGTTGTTTGAAAATGCATGTTTTTTTGTTTTTCTTTTACCAGATCTAATGTGTTATACTCTCCTACATTAGTTTCACATTTCCACAAGCTCCAAAGTCTTTCCTTTCAAATAGTATCAGGATTATGCCGATCCTTGCTTCAGGTCCTGAGCTACAGCCAGCTAGATGTCATTTTAAGTGAAAATTGAAAAAAAGGGTCCAATCCTTAAGAGGTTTTGTAACGGTTTTCTTGAGGTGAAGGAGAGGCGGACCAAAACGCAGCGTGGTGGTTATTCATGGTACTTTAATAAAGACACTGTACATGAATAAACTAACAAAACAAGAAATGTGAAAAACCAAAACAGCCCTATCTGGTGCAAACACAGAGACAGGAACAATCACCCACAAACACACAGTGAAACCCAGGCTACCTAAGTATGATTCTCAATCAGAGACAACTAATGACACCTGCTTCTGATTGAGAACCATACTAGGCCGAACCATAGAAATACCCAAATCATAGAAAAACAAACATAGACTGCCCACCCCAACTCACGCCCTGACCATACTAAATAATGACAAAACAAAGGAAATAAAGGTCAGAACGTGACAGTACCCCCCCCCCCCCCCCCCCAAAGGTGCGGACTCCGGCCGCAAAACATTAACCTATAGGGGAGGGTCTGGGTGGGCGTCTGTCCGCGGTGGCGGCTCTGGCGCGGGACGCGGACCCCACTTCACCATCATCTTAGTCCGCCTTATTGTCCGCCTCCGTGGCTTTCTAACCATGGCAACCCTTCTCAATGACCCCACTGGACAGAGGGGCAGCTCGGGACAGAGGGGCGGAAGCTCTGGACAGAGGGGCGGAAGCTCTGGACAGAGGGGCAGGGGCTCTGGGCTGAGGTGCAGGGGCTCTGGGCTGAGGGGCTCTGACGCATCTGGGCTGAGGGGCTCTGGCGCCTCTGGGCTGACTGGCGGCACTGGCGGCCCCTGGCTGACTGGCGGCACTGGCGGCCCCTGGCTGACTGGCGGCACTGGCGGCCCCTTGCAGACTGGCGGGACTGGCGGCTCCTTGCAGACTGGCGGCACTGGCGGCTCCTGGCAGACTGGCAGCACTGGCGGCTCCTGGCAGACTGGCGGCACTGGCGGCTCCTGGCAGACTGGCGGCGCTGGGCAGACTGGCGGCACTGGCGGCACTGGTGGCACTGGGCAGACTGGCGGCACTGGCGGCGCAGGGCAGACTGGCGGCACTGGCGGCACTGGGCAGACTGGCGGCGCTGGGCAGACTGGCGGCACTGGTGGCGCTGGGCAGACTGGCGGCACTGGTGGCGCTGGGCAGACGGGTGGCTCAGGCGGCGCTGGGCAGACGGGTGGTTCAGGCGGCGCTGGGCAGACGGGTAGCTCAGATGGCGCTGGGCAGACGGGAAGCTCCGGCAACGCTGGAGAGGAAGGCTCTGGCAGCGCTGGACTAAGGAGTTCTGGCACCTCTGGAATGAGGGGCTCTGGCGCCTCTGGACTGAGGGGCGGGAGCTCTGGCAGCGCCGAACAGGCGGGAGACTCCGGCTGCGCTGGAGAGGAGGAAGGCTCTAGCAGCGCCGGAGAGGCGGGAGACTCCGGCAGCGCTGGAGAGGAGGAAGGCTCCGGCAGCGCTGGACAGGCGGGAGCACCTGTAAGGATGAGACGGAGAGACAGCCGGGTGCGGTGGCATGTGCCTGTAATCCAAGTCACTGGGAGGCTGAGGTTGGTGGATCAAGTGAGCTGAGGAGCTCTGGGCTGCAGCACGCTATGTCGAACGGGTGTCCACGCTAAGTTCGGTATCGATATGGTGTTCCTGGGGGAGCCTGGGACCACCAGGTTGTCTAAGGAGGGGTGAACCCGCCCAGGTCGGAAACGAAGCAGGTCAAATCCCCCGTGCTGACCAGAAGTGGGGGCCACGTCCAGCACCAGAGCTGCCACCGCGGACAGATGCCCACCCAGACCCTCCCCAATAGGTTCAGGTTTTGCGGCCGGAGTCCGCACCTTGGGGGGGGGGGGGGGTTACTGTCACACCCTGACCATAGTTTGCTTTGTATGTTTCTATGTTTTGTTTGGTCAGGGTGTGATCTGAGTGGGCATTCTATTTCTATTTCTATGTTTCGCCTGATATGGTTCTCAATCAGAGGCAGGTGTTAGTCATTGTCTCTGATTGGATACCATATTTAGGTAGCCTGTTTGGTGTTGGGTTTTGTGGGTGATTGTTCCTGTCCCTGTGTTTGCATCAGATAGGGCTGTTTTAGGTTTTCACGGTTCTTGTTTTGTTAGTCTGTTCATGTATAGTTGTCTTTATTAAAGAACCATGAATAGAAACCACGCTGCGTTTTGGGCCGCCTCTCCTTCAAGTCAAGAAAACCGTTACAGGTTTTAACTTTTGATTTTTTACATGGGAATTAAACACACAACTTTATTTTTGCAACAACTTTTATCTGCAACGAGTCAATTTGATAGAAACACATCTCTGGTAGGAAAATTATTTTATTTATGCAGATTTTAGAATATTCACTGGTTTTGAAGAGAACTTAACACAGTGTTTAACTGGTCATGAGGGCTGATGGTGACCCATCAACCACAAAGAAGGAGAAACTGGGGTGATTTGGCATTGCTTATCTACAGGCACATCAGGGTTGGCCTTGTTGTGTTTGTCTGTGTGTGTGTGTGTTTGAGGGGACAGCTGTGTTTTGTGCTCCATCCTTCCCCCTCTCAACTTCCCTAACTACCTCCCCTCCTCTCCCCACCTCTCCCTTCTTCTGCCCTCCCCAGCCCACCCTACCCTTCCCTTCCCCTCCCCTCCTCTCCTCCCTCCTTCTGCTCTTCTCTACGACAGATGTATACTTTGTGTGCAGCTGTGCTCTCACCTGTTGAGTGAGAGGTAATGAGACGCAAAGTCTCAGGCTACACACACACACACACACACACACACACTCACTGACCTGATTCCAGCCAACATCTCTCAAGCAAAACACATTCTCCATGATGCTGTATGCCGGTGGCTCATTCTGTAGGTCACTGTGTATGAGTGAACATATTTTTCTGTTCATCCTGAGTGCCTACATCAAGAGGTGCATGCAGAATTCTTCTCAGCTCTCACACAGCAGCATAAAAAATGCCAACATTCAGACACAATGTGTTAGAACATATATTTATCTGTCTGCATGTATAAATAACATTATAGGCAATGCATCCCAATTACTGAAGAAGAGGAGTGAATACTCCACACACGGCAGAATACTGACTTGCCTAGTTAAATAAAAATGCTCTGACTCACCTCTGTCACTGTTCAGTGGTGCAGCTGCTACCTTTGTCTGCGTGCTACAGAGCATCTAACAAACCACATTGTTCTTTGAATCAACCCTTACTGCATTTACCCCACTCTTTCTTTATTTTATTTTCTTCTCTGTGCTTTATTTGCTGTGTAAGCAACCAGAGTCAGAGCCTGGGGCTGTTTAACAGCATGTGGGATATGAGTTGTAAAAGAAAGAAAGAAATAAAGAAAGAGAGAAAGAAAGAAAAGGTGTAAGTATCAAAGAGTTGGAGAGATGGAGAGAGAGAGTCACCTGCTATGTGTGATGCGTTTAACCAGCTCAGTTTAGATGGTATTGTACCCAATGAACCCAGTCTCAACCAGCCAATCAACCACTCACGGCTAGGCAATCAGCCAACCAGCAGCAAGACAATTGAGCACCAGGTGGGAGACATCAACAGCTGTTACCCCACCATTGAAAAAGGGTGTGTCTGTCTAAAGCCCAGATTCCCAAGGCCAAACAACACTCCAACTCCCTTCCCCCCCGTTTGCCCCAGCTAAGAAGCTCATGCTTCCAATTTGCCCTTCAACCTTCCTCCTCCCCTCCTCCCTCCCCAAGCCTCAGATCCCTCTATCGTTCCATACCTCCTCCCTGTTCCTCCTTTAACACCACACCTACCTGAGAACATGAAAGTCAAATGCTCCTCAGATCTTTAGTCAGCGTTGTCTTCTTCTGTCTTCCTGTCTTTAGATCTTTAGGGGAAGGAGCCTTGACTTTTTCTCTTTCATATCTCTTGTTTTTCCTTTTTTTGTCAACTGGCAAAAGAAGAAAGTTATCCTTTTCCCTTCCTCATTTCTTAACGTCCTATGATCTTGGATGGACAGACGCACACAGTCATAAACAGTACATGGAAGGACACGCACAGACGCACCAATGCATGCACAGCCATGGGCACACAGCCATGGGCACACACAACCATGGGCACACAGCCATGGGCACACACAACCATGGGCACACAGCCATGGGCACACACAGCCATGGACACATACAGCCATGGACACATACAGCCATGGGCACACACAGCCATGGACACACACAGCCATGGACACACAGCCATGGACACATACTGCCATGGACACATACAGCCATGGACACATACAGCCATGGGCACATACAGCCATGGACACACACAGCCATGGACACACACAGCCATGGACACACACAGCCATGGACACACACAGCCATGGGCACACAGCCATGGACACACACAGCCATGGGCACACAGCCATGGACACACACAGCCATGGACACACACAGCCATGGACACACACAGCCATGAGCACACAGCCATGGACACACACAGCCATGGGCACATACAACCATGGACACACACAGCCATGGGCACACACAGCCATGGACACACACAGCCATGGGGACACACAGCCATGGACACATACAGCCATGGACACATACAGCCATGGACACACACAGCCATGGACACATACAGCCATGGACACATACAGCCATGGACACACAGCCATGGACACATACAGCCATGGACACATACAGCCATGGACACATACAGCCATGGACACATACTGCCATGGACACACACAGATATGGGCACACAGCCATGGACACACACAGATATGGGCACACAGCCATGGGCACATACAGATATGGACACATACATCCATGGACACATACAGATATGGGCGCATACAGCCATGGACACATACAGCCATGGACACATACAGATATGGGCACATACAGCCATGGACACATACAGCCATGGACACATACTGCCATGGACACATACAGATATGGGCACATACAGCAATGGACACATACAGCCATGGACACATACAGATATGGGCACATACAGCAATGGACACATACAGCCATGGACACATACAGCCATGGACACACATAGCCATGGACACACAGCCATGGACACACACAACCATGGACACACACAACCATGGGCACATACAGCCATGGACACACATAGCCATGGACACACAGCCATGGGCACACACAGCCATGGACACACAGCCATGGGCACACAGCCATGGGCACATACAGCCATGGGCACATACAGCCATGGACACACAGCCATGGACACACAGCCATTGACACATACAGCCATGGACACATACAGCCATGAAAACATACAGCCATGGACACATACAGCCATGGACACATACAGCCATGGACACACAGCCGTGGACACACACAGCCATGGGCACATACAGCCATGGACACACATAGCCATGGACACATACAGCCATGGACACACAGCCATGGACACACAGCCATGGACACACACAGCCATGGACACACAGCCATGGGCACATACAGCCATGGACACATACAGCCATGGACACATACAGCCATGGACACACACAGCCATGGACACATATAGCCATGGGCACATACAGCCATGGACACATACAGCCATGGACACATACAGCCATGGACACATACAGCCATGGACACACAGCCATGGACACACACAGCCATGGACACACAGCCATGGACACACTGCCATGGGCACATACAGCCATGGACACACAGCCATGGACACATACAGCCATGGGGACACACAGCCATGGACACACACAGCCATGGACACACTGCCATGGGCACATACAGCCATGGGGACATACAGCCATGGACACACAGCCATGGACACAAAGCCATGGACACACAGCCATGGACAAACAGCCATGGGCACACAGCCATGGGCACATACAGCCATGGACACACAGCCATGGACACACAGCCATGGACACACAGCCATGGACACATATTCATGCACACAAGCTACTACGCACATGGGCACACGCACACACAAATACACACACACACGCACACACAAATACACACACACACACACACATGCACTCGCACACAAACGCATGCACACACACACACACACACACACACTCTTTTGAGTAGACAGTGTAAGGAACATCTGGAGGGCTCTGACCACAAAGTAGGCGTCACGGTGGAAATATGTTCTAATGAGGCCTAATGCTGCCACAATGGAGGCCCCACCTTCTGTATAGACACTAATCCTTTGTGTGTGTGTTTGTGTGTCAGTGTGTGTGTGTGTGCGTGCGTGTGTGTCTGTGAACATGCATGTCTCTCCATAAACTGAATACCCATATGCTGGCTTCTTTCAACTCATTCATCAAGGCTTGGTAAACAATCTCCAGGATCCAAGAGGATTCTTCAGGGTCGGCTGTTTAAACATATTCCTTTAGTGTGCGTTTACAACTCTATATTTACGTAGGGTCAGCCAAGTCACAAGCTGTAGTGTAAGAGCAGTTAGCTGAAAACAAAGAGGTGGGATTACAGAGCTGATTGGGGATGTCATTGTTGGCATGGAAGAGAGGAAGAGAGGTGGAGAGGGGTAGGAAAAACTGAGATTATGAGGCAATAGGCGAGGGTTTACAGGGCTGTTTGTCATGCATACTATTGTAAAGGTATGTGTTGAAGTGTACTGGTCCTTCTTTACATCCATGTCTATGACAAATTCCACTAGCCTAGAACCTTCCACTGGTCCAGAAACTTTCACAGGCCCAGAGCCTAATTCTAAGTGAATTGATTTAATTTGCAGGTGTAGACATAAAGTATTCATGATTTTTTTTGGACAAATCCCCCCCAAAATGTGAAACACACTGCAAGTGAACACTAGTCTGATAAATAGAAATGGCCTTCCATGCCTCTGGATCAGGCTACGGTTCAGGCTGGGGTTTGTGAGTGCCGCAGTGGGGACAAGGGGGACTTCTGAGGGCTCTGGTATTTCTGCCGACTCACTGTGACATGTCCCTGTGTGTCACCTCCCATAAAGCCCCTCGGACTGGATTTACCTAACTCTTTACCCCTGGTCGGTAATCCAGCCATGGAGGAGGTACCACAGCTCACAGTCTCTAACAACAGGACTTATTGTTCTATTTTTAGAATCCCACCCCTTGCTGGTGTCACAGTGATGCCTTTAAGTCGGTAAAATAACAAACTCTTTGTTGTGTTTTCAGTAGACTTATGACGACTTGAGATGACATAACAATATGTGTAGAGTTGTATAAGGCTCGGATTTGTGTTTATGTTCATCATGTGATGGAGCGTATTGTAATAATCCAAAAAACATTCCTTACCCCAGGAGGATCCTGAGGGATCCAAAAAACATTCCTTACCCCAGGAGGATCCTGAGGGATCCAAAAAATATTCCTTACCCCAGGAGGATCCTGAGGGATCCAAAACATATTCCTTACCCCAGGAGGATCCTGAGGGATCCAAAAAATATTCCTTACCCCAGGAGGATCCTGAGGGATCCAAAACATATTCCTTACCCCAGGAGGATCCTGAGGGATCCAAAAAATATTCCTTACCCCAGGAGGATCCTGAGGGATCCAAAACATATTCCTTACCCCAGGAGGATCCTGAGGGATCCAAAAAACATTCCTTACCCCAGGAGGATCCTGAGGGATCCAAAAAATATTCCTTACCCCAGGAGGATCCTGAGGGATCCAAAAAACATTCCTTACCCCAGGAGTACGTGAAATAGTGTATCCCATACAAACACCATGTTTATGATGCCCATGTTAAGCATATGCTGCAATGTGCTTGATCACATGATGAACAGCAACACAACCCATAGACACATACAGGTAGGCTATCTCTATATTTGCCTCATGATGGGGGGCCAAGTCAATCAAAGCGTGCCTGTAGATGGATCGTGTTCACTAGGCACCAGGCGAAAGAAAACGGACTGAAACAGGGAGGGGACAAGCTGAAGTTGTCCAATAAGAAAGGCTGGTTTGATGTTCCTTTGCAAAACGTTTTGCTACCATGTGCACTATTGAGCAGGATCCTGCAGTGTGACTTGTGGGTGTTCATCAGGCCAGTGAGAGGACCCTGTCTGCCCTTTCCTCTGTAATCTCTTTCTGGTCATACTCTGCAGAGAGGCAGCCATGCATGCAGAGTTACAGAGAACTAGGAAGTGGGTGAAAGTTGACTGGCTGTTCATTTGGTAAGAGCAGGCTATGCTTCCATAAAGAATACAGTACACACAGTTACACACAGGGCAGGAGTCCTTGGCTGAAGCCTATCCCCTTCTCCTTCACATAGATGGAATCTCTCTCTCTCTTAAACCAATTTCAATTTCAATTCAATTCAATTCAATTGAAGGGCTTTAATGGCATTAATGGCTTTAATGCAATGGCATTTACTTGCCAAAGCAAGTAAAATAGATAATAAATACAAAATAATACAAAGTCCCAAAATAATAAAGACTTTCAAATTTCATATTATGTACAAATAGTTAAAGTCCGAAAGGGAAAAAAAAAACATAAATATGGGTTGTATTTACATTGGTGTTTGTTCTTCACTGGTTGCCCTTTTTTCTATTTTATTTATGTATTTTTATTTCACCTTTATTTAACCAGGTAGGCTAGTTGAGAACAAGTTCTCATTTACAACTGAGACCTGGCCAAGATAAAGCATAGCAGTTCGACACATACAGCAACACAGAGTTACACATGGAATAAACAAAACATAGTCAATAATACAGCAAAACAAAAGAAAACAAAAAGTCTATATACAGTGAATGCAAATGAGGTAAGATAAGGGAGTTAAGGCAATAAATAGGCCATGGTGGCGAAGTAATTACAATATAGCAATTAAACACTGGAATGGTAGATGTGCAGAAGATGAATGTGCAAGTAGAAATACTGGGGTGCAAAGGAGCAAGATAAATAAATAAATACTGTATGGGGATGAGGTAGGTAGATAGATGGGCTGTTTACAGATGGGCTATGTACAGGTGCAGTGATCTGTGAGCTGCTCTGACAGCTGATGCTTAAAGCTAGTGAGGGAGAAATGAGTCTCCAGCTTCAGAGATTTTTGCAGTTCGTTCCAGTCATTGGCAGCAGAGAACTGAAAGTAAAGACGACCGAAGGAGGAATTGGCTTCGGGGGTGACCAGTGAGATATACCTGCTGGTGCGTGTGCTACGAGTGGGTGCTGCTATGGTGACCAGTGAGCTGAGATAAGGCGGGGCTTTACCTAGCAGAGACTTGTAGATAACCTGGAGCCAGTGGGTTTAGCGACGAGTATGAAGCGAGGGCCAACCAACGAGAGCGTACAGGTCGCAATGGTGGGTAGTGTCTGGGGCTTTGGTGACAAAACGGATGGCACTGTGATAGGCTGCATCCAGTTTGTTTAGTAGAGTGTTGCAGGCTATTTTATAGATTACATCACCGAAGTCGAGGATTGGTAGGATGGTCAGTTTTATGAGGGTATGTTTGGCAGCATGAGTGAAGGATGCTTTGTTGCGATATAGGAAGCCAATTCTAGATTTAATTTTGGATTGGAGATGCTTAATATGAGTCTGGAAGGAGAGTTTACAGTCTAACCAGACACTTAGGTATTTGTAGTTTTCCACGTATTCTAAGTCAGAGCCGTCCAGAGTAGTGATGCTGGACTGGTTAGCAGGTGTGGGCAGGGGTTGGTTGAATAGCATGCAGTTAGTTTACCATGCGTTTAAGAGCAGTTGGAGGCCACGGAAGGAGAGTATGGCATTGAAGCTTGTCTGGAGGTTAGTTAACACAGGGTCCAAAGAGGGGCCAGAAGTATACAGAATGGTAGAGGTGTACCAGAGAATCACCAGCAGCAAGAGCAACGTCATTGATGTATACAGAGAATAGAGTCAGCCCGAGGATTGAATCCTGTTGCACCCCCTTAGAGACTGCCAGAGGTCCGGACAACAGGCCCTCCGATTTGACACACTGAACTCTATCAGAGAAGTAGTTGGTCAACTAGGCGAGGCAATCATTTGAGAAACCAAGGCTGTCGAGTCTTCCAATAAGAATGTGGTGATTGACAGAGTCGAAAGCCTTGGCCAGGTCGATGAATACGGCTGCACAGCAATGTCTCTTATCGATGGCGGTTATGATGTCGTTTAGGACCTTGAGCATGGCTGAGGTGCACCCATGACCAGCTCTGAAACCAGATTGCATAGTGGAGAAGGTAGGGATTCTAAATGGGCGGTAATCTGTTTGTTAACTTGGCTTTCGAAGACCTTAGAAAGACAGGGGAGGATAGATATAGGTCTGTAGCAGTTTGGGTCTAGAGTGTCACCCCCTTTGAAGAGGGGGATGACTGCGGCAGCTTTCCAATCTTTGGGAATCTCAGACGATACGAAAGAGAGGTTGAACAGGCTAGTAATAGGGTTTGCAACAATTTCGGCAGATAATTTAGAAAGAGAGGGTCCAGATTGTCTAGCCCGGCTGATTTGTAGGGGTCCAGACTTTGCAGCTCTTTCAGAACATCAGCTATCTGGATTTGGGAGAAGGAGTAATGGTGGGGGCTTTGGCGGGTTGCTGTGGAGGGTGCCGGGCAGTTGACCGGGGTAGGGGTAGCCAGGTGGAAAGCATGGCCAGCCGTAGAGAAATGCTTCTTGAAATTCTCAATTATAGTGGATTTATCTGTGGTGACTGTGTTTCCTAGCCTCAGAACAGTGGGCAGCTGGGAGGAGGTGCTCTTATTCTCCATGGACTTTACAGTGTCTCAGAACTTTTTGAGTTATTACTACAGGATAAAGATTTCTGCTTAAAAAAGCTAGCCTCAGCTTTCCTAACTGCCTGTGTATATTTGTTCCTAACTTCCCTGAAAAGTTGCATATCACGGGGGCTATTCGATGCTAATGCAGAACGCCACAGGATGTTTTTGTGCTGGTCACATGTGAAGCCATGTACTAAACAACCAAAGATTTCAAGACTGGTTTAGACTACGGGTGTGTTCCTAAATTCAATCTGGAGTGCCAGAGTGCTCTCAGAGTGTGCTCTGGGCGTTCATAAACTCACAGCGTTGTCCGATTGTCCATTCATACATTCAGAGCGTTTCACTCTTGGAACGTTCAGAGCGCAAACTGAACACTCTGGCCGAGGAGTAGGGTTGATCCGAGCGTTCTGACCTAACAACAGCAGTCAAGCACCCAAGCTAACTGGCTAACGTTGGCTAGCTTGCTAGCTACTTCCAGACACAGATGACAATTTTACTCACCTTAGCAGAGCTGGTTAGGCTGTTTTATGTTACCCAGAGCGTTGGTGACCATAACTGTGCTGCTGGCAACAATTGAAATACATTTTTTGCCAACGTTTACTGACACCGGCCATATTCAACGGGTGTTGAACATTCGTAATTTCGTCAATTATTCTGCGCTCCGGCACACTAGGACAAGAGTGTTCTGAAATCGGAGTAGATAGCCAGAGCGAATTTACCAGCTACTTCTATCAACAGTTGTCACAGTGACATTCCATTGAAATGGTTACTTGCATAGTGGAATCTTTTGTTTAGACATGTAGCTAGCTAGCTAAACAACGAACCATAATCCCAATTTATAATATTATTACCATGCAATCAATTTTTATTTTAACTAGGCAAGTCAATTAAGAACAAATTCTTATTTACAATGACGGCCTACCGGGAAACAGTAGGTTAACTGCCTTGTTCAGGGGCAGAGCAACAGTTTGTTTGACCTTGTCAGCTCAGGGATTCAATCCAGCAACCTTTTGGTTACTGGCCCAACATTCCAACCACTAGGCTACCTTCCACCCCTCATATACTGCTAACATTAGGCAATAACTAGCAATGCAAATGGCTCAGAAATACAAATAATATTACTACACCGATCGAACAAATAACGTTAGATGGTGAGCCAGCCAGCTAACGTTAGTTAGCTAGTTAACAGTACGCTTTAACTTGAAATAAACAACTTTCTGACAAAATTAGAAATGTGTCGTATTTGAAAATCTAGTTAGCTAGACTCTCTTACCCATATACATTGGTGGACGCTTCTTCCTCTCTGTCAAGGATGCTGTGGTTGCCCTTAGTTTAAAGATTTAATCCTGAGACAGGTGTTTTATATAACAGCCTTCTGTGTGTTCTCTTTTTGACTCCCTCTGCATATTTGCAATCAAATGCCAGAATCATACTCTAATTCCACCGGAGATCATAACTTTTGCTTTTTGCAGTTCTACTATGTGATATAGTTAAAAAAGGCAGCGTTAGAAAGGATTACCTACACATACTGACCAGCTCATATTATAGACAGAAGCGCGCTACATGGCATACCAATCCAAACTCATCTCTCTCCAAGTCCGGCTCCTGTCTTTTTCGTCGGCTAAACCAACTAGGCTCGTAATTTTACAATTGTATTTGTATTTACAGATGGCATACAATTTTCTTATTAAGCCATATGAAAGTTCACATGTTCCAGAAGGCATTTCTGAAGAAAAAAAAGAAAAAAGTTTATGTTCAAGTGGCTCTCCTGTGAAGTTGTGACGTGCAACTTTCGCCTAGTTTCCTGAAACGAGTCACGTGTCTCTCATATGGTCATACATTTGGCAGGCTGCTAGGATGTGCAGCTCAGTTTCCACCTCATTTTGTGGGCAGTGTGCACAAAGCCTGTCTTCTTTTGAGAGCCAGGTCTGCCTACGGCAGCCTTTCTCAATAGCTAGTCTATGCTCAATGAGTCTGTACATTGTCCAAGCTTACCTTAAGTTTTGGTCAGTAATAGTGGTATTCTGCCACTGTGTACTCTCTGTTTTGGGGCCAAACAGCATTCTAGTTTGCTCTGTTTTTTTGATAATTCTTTCCAATGTGTCAAGCAATTATCTTTTTTTTTCTCATGATTTGGTTGGGTCTAATTGTGTTGCTGTCCTGGGGCTCTGTGGGGTCTGTTTGTGTTTGTGAACAGAGCCCCAGGACCAGTTTAGGTTGGTACTCTCCTCCAGGTTCATCTCTCTGTATTTTGAAAACTCTGGATTCTACTCTGGATTTTACTCTGGATTTTGAAAATTAGCTTGTACCGGCCTAATTTTGCTCTGCATGCATTATTTGGTGTTTTACGTTGTACCCAGAGGATATTTTTGCAGAAATCTGCATGCGGAGTCTCAATTTGGTGTTTGTCCCATTTTGTGAATGCTTGTTTGGTTAGTGGACCCCAGACTTCACAACCATAAAGAGAAATGGGTTGTTTAACCGATTAAATTATTTTTAACCAGATTCTAATTGGTATGTCAAATGTTATGTTCCTTTTGATGGCATAAAAGGTCCTTGTCATCTACGGCCAATCTCTCTCTCTCTCTCTCTCTCTCTCTCTCTCTCTCTCTCTCTCTCTCTCATTTTCTCTCTCTCTCTCTCTCTCATTTTCTCTCTCTCTCTCTCTCTATCTCTCCCTCTCTCTCTCTCTCTCTCTCTCTCTCTCTCATTTTCTCTCTCTCTCTCTCTCTCTCATTTTCTCTCTCTCTCTCTCTGCATGCTGGGAGTGGTTGGTACATGCTGGGAATTAGATTGCCTGTGTTTTCCTTCTTGTTTTCTATTCTAGGTGGTTTACCTTTTTCTATGCATGATTAAGGTGAATATTTATTTTATTTATTTGTTGTGGTAGAATTAAGTATACTGTTTTTCTTGTTGAAATTCTCCTGTGTTTGGCGGAGATGGCAACCCACATTTGGCACAGTTGTAGGTGCGTTACTGAAGCTAGTGTCACTGTGGAGGAGTTTCTGGTCTCCGTAGCTCGTATGGTTGAGCATGGCTTAAAGGTATGTATTATCAAGTTACCCCGCTTTTCTCTCCGGCTTACTGCAGTTTGGGAAGTTTGCAAGTTCAATTAAGATTGTCCCGTTGGGTTGCAAACACCCGGCTTTGAAACAGGTTATGTCGTTTCGGCGACCGGTGTTGTTACATAGACTTCCTCAATTGGGCCCTGAGCAGAGAGGTGCTCTGGACTCTGACATTACTCTGCAGGAGCTGTCCACTGCAGTTATGCAGCTCTAATCAGGCCGAGCCCCTGGCATCGATGCTTTAGCATCTGAGTTCTATAAGCACTTTTGGGGGTCTATCAGGGGAGATTTTTATGAAGTAGTGTATTCAACTTTTTATGAGGGTGCTCTTCCTGTATCCTGTCAACGTGATGTGCTCTCACTGTTGACAAAAAAGGGGGATTTGGCTCTTCAAAAAATTGGCGACCTGCTGCATTGCTGTGTGCAGAATATAAAATTGTACATAAATGTCTCTCAGACAGGTTGAAAGAGTATCTGGGTTTGTTGGTCCATAAGGACCAGTCTTACTGTGTACCTGACCGCTCTGTTGTTGATAACCTGTTTCTAACAAGAGATGTTTTAGACATTTGTAAACTGTCTGATGTGAATGTGGGTTTACATTCTTTGGATCAGGAGATGGCTTTTAACCGTGTGGACCACCAGTTCATGTTCAAAATGAATGAAAGCCTTTGGATTTGTGGATGTTTTTTTTGTCTTGGATGAGTTTACTATTTGCTGGGGCCTCATGAAGGTGGGGGGTGGTTTGAGTTGCCCAATCTTCGTGTGAAGGGGTATCAGGCAGGGATGCCCAATTTATGGAAAGTTATATCGTCTGGCAATTGAACCAATGCTTTGATTTTTAAGAGTGAGGCTTACTGGTTTCTCTGTGCCAGGGGTAATGAAGGGTCCCACGATAGCACTGTCTGCGTATGCAGATGACATTACCGTTTTGATTACAGGGGGTGAGGATGTTAAGGTACTTTAAAATGCTTTTAAGGTGTATGAGGGGGCCCCCTCAGCTAGAGTCAATTGGGAAAAGAGCAAATCGCTGTAGGCAGGTCAGCTTCAGACGGGGTCCGCTCCACGGTTACCAGGGACGATTCAGTGGGGCAGAGATGGATGGGGGTTTTCTAAGCTCTGATGTCTTTCAGAAAAAAAAAACTGTGAGGGTGTAGTTGAGAAAGTGTGTGCCAGATTTTCAAGGTGGAAATGGGTGCTACCCCAGCTGTCTTATAGTGGAAGGGTGATAATAGCCAATAATCTAGCTGCCTCTACCCTTTGGCACAGACTAATGATTTTACAGAGCTTCAGAGGACCCTTATCAATTTTTTCTGTTCTGGACAACACTGGATTAAAGCTGCAGCCCTGTATCTGCCGCTGCACGAAGGTGGGCAAGATCTGGTGGACATTTCTTCCAGAATCATGGCTTTCCGACTTCAAGCAGCCCAGAGACTGTTGTACAGTGACTGTTCTAGCTGGGTCGACACAGCCTATACATTGATGAGAGAGGAGAGCGGGCTGTTTGGGCTAAGACAAGCATCAAATCAGGGGGGTGATTTGTCTGGCCTGACCCCATTTTATGAGTCTGTTATGCAGGCTTGGAGAGTTTTTGTCATTTCCCATAAGGCCGGCACGCCACCAGGGATGTAACTTTTTGAAGAGCCTCTTTTTCATAACACTGCCATCCAGTCCCGTGCTATGGGTTCAGCCAGCCTACGTTCATGCCTGTTAGGTATGGGGTGTACCAAGCTGGGTCACCTGATGTGGAGCAGGAGCAGATTGTTGTAGGAGCTGGGAGAAAGAGCGAGGATCCGATCATCTCGCCTACTCAGGAAGGTCATAGCTGAGGTCTGCAATTCCTTGCCAGTACTTCATCGGTGGTATGTGACTGACACTTCCAATTCTGATCGGTGGATGGAGGGTCTGGATTATGTGTTCCCTGCTCTGAATGTTAGTGCTGCGGCGGGGGCATTCAAGGAGGACGTGGGGATGCTGTTTTCCTTTGATACCCCAGAGCTTGGGGAGTTCAAGGCGGTGCGAAAGAAGGCCATGTACAAAATCTGTGTAAAAGTGTTCTGTGCTTTTTCACTTGAAGGAGTAAAATCGACGAGGTGGGCGGGTGTGTTTGGTCCAGGTGCCTCCCCAAAAGGCTGTTGGCAGTTTTTATATAAACTGCCAATTGAAAAGAGGACAGCTGTTCTCCAATGGAGGATGATACATGGAGCCATAGCCACCAATATACATCTGGTACACCTGGATCCTGCTGTTGAGGAAGGGTATCCATTCTGTGCTGAGTCTGAAACTCTGGCACATCTGTTCTCAAAGTGTCCCAGGTTGGTCGGATGATTGACCTGATCACTACTTGGTTCTCAGCTCTGGGAGAGGTTTTCTCTTCCCAACAGTTTATATTTGGGATAAAGTACAGGTTTAGTCGAATGGGTGTAGTTCTCTTGCTTAACTTCGTGTCAGGGGCAGCTAAATTAGCAATTAGGAAGACACAAAAGAACATAGAATGCCCTTCTTGCCTTGTCTCTCAGATCTTTCACAGCTTTGTGGAAGTTACCTGTGGCGCTGATGTTTAGGCCAAGGTATGTATAGTTTTTTGTGTACTCAAGGGCAACGGTGTCTGGATGGAATTTGTATTTGTAGCCCTGGCGACTGGACCTTTTTTGGAACACCATTATTTTGGTTTTACTGAGATTTACTGTCAGGGCCCAGGTCTGGCGGAATCTGTGCAGAATATCTAGGTGCTGCTGTAGGCCCTCTTTGATTGGTGACAGAAGCACCGGATCATCACCAAACAGTAGACATTTGACTTCAGATTCTAGCACGGTGAGGCCGGGTGCTGCTGACTTTTCTAGTGCCCTCACCAATTCGTTGATATATAACATTTGACTTCAGATTCTCTCTCTATCTCTCTCCCCCCTCTCTCTCTCTCTCTCTCTCTCTCTCTCTCTAGGAGTGCTGTGGTGTCAGAATAAGATTCAGCAGGTCTATATTAGGAAACTATTTGTACAGCCAATCCTTTTAAAGCAGGCTTTTTCAGAATGAAATGTGATGCAATAAGATTTAAGACTTTCCACTAGGCACAACTCTCATTTTGATACGGCTTTCTTTTAGTCTCCAGGAAACCAGAGAGAGAGGCCTATCTGTCACTATAGGCTTATCTGTCAGTATGAGGGGATTTCCATAGTCTGATCATAATAAAGGTCAAACTTTGAACGTGAACTTTCAGGTGTTGAGTGGGCTCACTGATTGACTTTGCTATCAACACCTTTTACATGTGGGAATTGTCAACCATCAGATGCAGACAGCTTTCTGCAGAGATGGAATGATACAGATTGTTAGGTATAGTTACTCCTCAAGAGCCCAATGAGCACACATTAAGCAGAAACTTAGATGACTACATCTTTGGAGTTTGAAACAGTAGGAACATATAGCAGCAACAACATGTAATTGAAAACAGATTTTTTTTGTATCATTTTTAATACAGATTACATTTGACCTCATACCTGGATTGACACATATCAATCTAAAACAATGAAGAGCTGTTGGCCTGGAGGTAGGTTTATGACACATTCTTAATATTGAGTTGCACCACCTTCTATACCCTGTTCAAGGGCACTTCAATATTTTGTCTTGCCCATTCACCCTCTGAATGGAAAACATACACAATCCATGTCTCAATTGTCTCAAGGCTTAAAAATCCTTCTTTAATTAACCTGTATCCTTCCCTTCATCTACAATAATTGAAGTGAATTTAACGGGTGATATCAATAAGGGATCATAGCTTTCACCTCGATTCATCTGTTTAGTCTATGTCATGGAAAGAGCAGGTGTCCTTAATATTTTGTACTCTCAGTGAGAGGGAGAGAGTGAGAGAGAGAGAGATAGAGGGAGTGAGAGAGTTTCCCAAAAAAAGGGGGCATCAGTTTGTAATATCAGAGCGATCATTCTCATTGTTGTATGATATAACACCATGGTTGTCTTAGTATTATGTGATGCAGACACACATGCATGGAAAGCAATGGATGACAGAGGAACCAACAGCAGGTGTATCAATTTTCATCTGCCAGTCTTTCTCCAGCCTTCAACGCCACAAGGCACATTACACACAGCCACATCCACACACACGCACGCACGCACGCACGCACGCGCGCACGCACGCACGCACGCACGCACGCACGCACGCACGCACACACACACACACACGCACACACACGCACACACACACACGCACACACACACACACACACACACACACACACACACACACACACACACACACAAACACTCCACTGCAGGGAGGAGATATGGGACCACCAGGTCTAATCCTGATATATTCTTGTTTCCACACAGTTGGCATGGAGCCTCAGTAACCATCCTCCGGCTGAGTCAGGGCGTGTGTGTTAATGCCTCAGTAACCATCCTCTGGCTGAGTCAGGGTGTGTTTGTGTTAATCCCTGTCCTCTTCAGATCAGAGGGGAACAGGTGTGTACCTCACTCTAAGCACGGGTCATCCCTCTACCCTCATGTTTGATGGACTGCCAAGACCACAAAGGAATGTTTACAACATGACTCGCTACTCCTCATGCACACGCACAGACACAAACACTTCAGACTCTCTGTGACACAAAGGATACATTTTGTCTATTTAGTCTTTATAAGATTTTCAAACAGGGAGTCCAGCTGTTAGGTGTTAATAAAGCTGTGAAATCCACATGACTGCTATGCAGTGTTTTAACCCAGCTGTTCAACTGGACCTTGCAATTCTGACACACATACACACACACATTCCTGAGATCACATATACAGTATGTACAGCAGTCTCTTTTTCAAACACCACATATTTATACCAATGACAAAAATGTATTTGATGATTTCATTGTTTAGAGTTGTCCTCATGCAAATGCTTGTGATAGTTGTTCTATGAAAGAACAATGGAATGCAGGATGTTACAAACAGTAGATGAAAGTGTCTGGGATCAAAACTGTGCATGTTGCTATGTTCATTTGTAACAGAAAGGTTTTCATCACTCCAACGAATGCATCTACACAACTAGATACAAAAAAAAACTCAGTTCCCTGTGAGCACTGTATCTCTCCATCTGATAGTGTCATGTCTAGATGGAATCTATCATTTATCAAATTTATTTCAACGTAATTTAATTATCCTTACCTGCTACGTTAATTATCTTAAATTGCTGTGTAAGTTCTCCTAAACCTGCCACGAAAAGTTAATTCTGACGAAAGCTGTATCCCTTCTAGCCATGACCAGCTGGAAGCCTATAATTAGAATTAGTAGAACAGACAAACAGTAGTTCTAAAAGTCTATTCTAATTCTAAGGTTCTAAAATAGCCTGAGCCTTTCCAGAGAACTTGCAACTCAAGCAGCCACCATGTCTTCCCACCGACGGGGTGTGGTGTTAGTTGGATGTGTAGGATTGAAGAGAGAACTATTGTAGGACAGCCAGAGAGCTAAGAGGATGACTGTACTCTGCTGTTCATATCCCCTAAGTTGTGTAAGGTAAAAAAGAGTGCGCATGGTCATCACTATCTGGCCGCTCAAAAAATAATAGAAGTACAGTGCTTTATGACCAAAATGATTGTTAGAACCACCAACCTCAAGCCTTATCCCTAACATAACCTCTGACCTAGAACCTAACTCTAACCCCAAACTGAGGACAAATACCTCATTGAATTGCTCATGAGTTCTGAAGATATAACCACTTTTGTCCTTTCTAGCACGACTATCTAGTGCAGGGGAATCAAACATCAGGCCCGAGAGGGGTACAATCCGGCCCACGGATGGTTTGAGTGAAAAATAAAACATTTTAAAACAATTTAGAATGATTAAAATTATATATTTTTTAAATACTTTAAAATTATTAAAATCAAATTTAAACTGTGTATAAATTATAATTTACCAACATTCATTAAATTTGTTGACTGTCTAGCTCGCCAAAATGAAAGCTAGACAGTCAAGGTGCATTGAAAATTCAAAAACGATGGGATAGAGGATAATTTTTTGCAAATGATGACGGCAAGGAAATATATATATATATAAAAAGCTTGGACACACATTCAATGTTTTTTCTTTATTTTTACTGTTTTCTACATTGTAGAATAAGAGTGAAGACATCAAAACTATGAAATAACAAATATGGACTCGTAGTAACCAAAAAGTGTTCGATTCTTCAATGTAGCCTCGGCCGGCTGTATCACAACCGGCCGGGCGTGATCGGGAGGCCAGACAGCGAGGAAATATAACCAATTTTCAGTGCCGTTGAAGACTGAATACGCCTCCCGGGGCAACATGAGTTTGACACCCCTGTTCTAGTGACTACCACATGAACACGCTGGATGTATCCCTGGGTGCTATTCCCAGCCCATACAGACAGTAGGTTAAGACTAATACAATTGAAATGGGTTCATTTTCATGCTCCCTGATCTTTTTAAAGTTGCATTCCCCTCTATTCTTAGTAGGAACTTGTGGTGTCTATCTGTGGCTCCCTCTGTTTCCAAATATAGCAACATTCCAGGTTTTTAAATACAACTTCAACTGTAAATATCCTCCTTCGAGCCCTGTTAGAATCAAGTAACTAACTGGTGTTACTCAGCACAACTAGGAAGGACAAAGCTAGGAGTCAGAGTGTCAGAAAGGAAGGTGAGTTGCTGGTCAGCATATGTCAAGTGAGGGACTTTCTGCAATTAGTCTGATCTGTAAATGTTTTTCAACCATAGAGACTTTCTCAATTGTTCTGATGTGCAGAGTGGTATGCAACATAAAGAAGCGAGGTATAATCAGTTCAAATTGCAGCAACTATAACAGTATTGGCTATACAGGAGCAACCGTTTAGGGCGTGTGGTGGTTATCCATACTCTTATGACTGATTGTGTGTCTGTCTGCCTGCACTGCATCCTTCCTTAGGTGTGTTCCTTTGTCTATGGGTTTGTTGTGTGTGTTTAAGTTACTGTATGACTGTCAGTCTGTCAGTCAGTCTGCGTGGCTTTCTAACCCTGGTTGTTGAGGGTAGGTGTGTTCGTGGATGTGTCTTCGGCTGGAGACATACACATGCTTTCAGTTTGTGCACCCATCTCACAGACATACAAACAGTGTCTTTAGGAAGTATTCATACCTGTTGACCTGATTTTTTTCTCACCCATCTATACACAACAACCCATGTTGACAAAGTGAAAACATGTTTTGAGAAATCTTTGCAGATTTATTGAAAATGAAATACAGCAATATCTAATTTACATAAGTATTCATAACCCTGAGTCAATGTATGTTAGAATCATCTTTGGCAGTGATTACAGCTGTAAGTCTTTCTGGGTAAGTCTCTAAGAGATTTTGTACAGTCACATCTGGATTGTACAATATTAGCATATTATTCCTTAAAAAAATTATTCAAGCTCTGTCAACTTGGTTGTTGATCATTGTTAGACAGCCATTTTTCTAGGCTTGCCATATATTTTCAAGCCAATTTAAGTCACTGTAACTATGCCAATCAGAAATATTAAGTGTCATCTTGTTAAGCAACTCAAGTGTAGATTTGGGCTTGTGTTTAAGGTTATTGTCCTGCTGAAAGGTGAATGAGTCTCCGAGTGTCTGTTGGAAAGAAGACAACCAGGTTTTCCTCACAGGATTTAAGCCTGTGCTTAGCTGTATTCCGTTTCTTTTTAACAAAAAAAAAAACTCCCTAGTCCTTGCCGATGACAAGCATACCCATAACATGATGCAGCCACCACCATACTTGAAAATAAAATAAGTGGCAGGACTTTGCAGATGTAAACTTGTGTCCGTTCTTTTTACTATTACAGGCCACCTCAGCTACAGACTGAGGCAGGTAGCACACGCATGCACCCTAACACACAATACAGACAGACAGATGGTGCCTACTCTCCTTTTATTCCCACCTCTCTCTTTCCCTCTCTGTCTTAATATGATTGATCAACTCTTCCACCAGAGAATCATGGGTAAAACAAAGTTCCTCCTTAATCTGAAAGACTCCCTTCTGCCGATTTATGACCTTAATTTATTTACAGTAGCTTGTGTGTGTGTCTGAGAGAGAGAGAGAGAGAGAGAGAGAGAGAGAGAGAGAGAGAAAAAGAGAGAGAGAGAAAAAAAGAGAGAGAGAGAATGTGTGTGTTTGTGGTAAGCTGACGACTCCCCACACACTTCCCCATCTGTACTGTAGTACCAACCTGACACACATCCCCCCCTGAAACACCTGCAGACTGGGCAGAGGCTCGCCCTCTCTGGTGCTGTTGCATGGTTTACACAAACTAACAAAAACAACAACCAAACACTGTCTCTAATCATTGACCTGGACAGAACTGTTAACTATAAACACATCCAGAACCAGCACACTTGGTTTTATGACTAAGCAGAACAATGGTCTTGATTGATAACTGCATTAACTTTACTTGCTGTGATAACATGGTGTCAATGAGGTCATGCTTGTGTCAGATGTTTTTCTTTGTGAAGCATGTGGTAGCTATTAACCCAATGAGTCTCACCAGCGCTCCGGCTTGATTTAGGACTTCTAACCCTTTTAAACCTTGTGTGTTTGAGCTACAGACTTCTTGGTTGTACCACTGAATTAGTATGGGATTGGATTTATTCTGCATCTATTGGTACCAACCATTAGTCTGTGTGATTGACGGAGGCGGTAGGTAGAGAGGTGTTTGTGAGACAATGGTGGATCCCAAAGGGGTCTGGGACGGGGTCTTTTTACAACAACTTCTGTGGAGTCAGAATAGTTTGAGCTACAAACTATTAAAAGCTATCTATGAAAAGCTGAGACTCCACAACACTCACAAGCTACACAAGAGTTGTTAGAAGGTGAGAGGTTCTTCTACACAGAAGATCATAGGAAACACAAGGACATAGTGTCTATAATACTGTAATAACCTCACAGTTGCTTTTCACAAACTCTAAACTCCAAACAGTTGTCACTGACTAGTTCGATATGTATTTCCTGCTGAGCAAACAATTTATGTACTTACAGCTTCATATACATTCATTTTTATCAGGTCTTCTCTTGGCTGACCTTTTTTTATAGACATATTTCAATAAAACTAGTGAATGCAATAGTTTATGTCAACTTGTTTTGTGTTCTACTTGTAGACCTGGTTGTCCTGAAAATAAAATGCGTTCCTGAAAAGAAAATGGTAAAACACTTTATTGTGAAGCTAAATACAAGCTCTGGACATGCAGATAAATGAAAGTTAGATAATTGACAAGCCAATTTTTGCTGGGATCTCTGACAGGGTTAAAGTTTAAAACTGACAAAATGTGTACATATCAAGAACTGTGTTGTCTGTCCCCAGAACACTTGTAAAACTAAACGTCCATCTTCCTAATGCAGATGGCTGTATGGTTTAGTGTGTTTAGAGGGCGTAGCTGGGTAGTAGGATGAATTTGGCTCTTGACACTGATCTGCAGTCAGTTTTAAGGTTTCTCCACTTATGGTTAAGATTGGGATTTGGGGAGAATAAACTGATCTCAGATCCCTGTGTTAGTCGGTAAACTCCTGCCGAAGTGGTAGATGGTCTGTACACATACCATAGTGGTTGACAACGAGAGGCCACTACTGAATATTTCTGTTTAATTACACACACACACGCACGCGCACGCACACACACACAATCACGCATACACATGCACACACACGCACGCAAACATACACACACATACACACAGGGCTCTCCAAGGCACACGCCACCTGCCACAAACAACAACTGGATGTGGGTCTGGAGCCAGAGGGGGGTTAAGACTGAGAAGAATGCCTGGATAACAGCTCCAACACCCACCCAGGCTGGTGTTGCTGATTTAGGTGGAACTTCAAAAGCTTTGGTTTCTTAAAGAAACATTGACGTTGGATGAATCCTGATGGCTATCAGAAATGGTAATTGAGACAGATCCCATCTAGAATGGGGCAGAAGCAGAGAGGACTCTGTGTCCTCCACAGTCAACCATTTAACCAGTAGGAGCAACTTCCCTATTAGAGCTATCAGACAATGGAGAGAAGTGCAGAAGGGCCTTGAGTAGCTAACTTCCTCAGCAGGCATCCATATCCACAGAGAGTCAGACAAATACAGACAGACGGACGGACGGACGGACAAGCCCAGAGACAACACTGAGTGTAGTGGAGAGCAGAAGCAGAACAGAAGGGTCATATGGCCTCTCCTCTGCAGTACTTCCTTAGGTCAGCCACTCCACATAAAGAGTTAGAGATAACCTAACCCCAGGGACTAAAGGGTTTCCTGACAGATACACATCAGGCTGACCTCTCCACCCGGCCAGCCACTGGGCCAGTCATACAGGTCATAGGTTAGAAATCACCACAGTTCATTAGAGGGGTTAAGCCCTGCCTCTCACTGGAGCAGGACGGAGACGAAACCAGTGCGTGGTTATCAGATCCAGGGGACTGACTGTGTCACTGTCTCAGCATTAACATTAGGTGGCAGGAGAGGAGTCAGCAACAGAAGAACAAAACACACAGAACATCTACAATAGTTGTGCTTAGGAAAGATTTCTAACTGTTTGCATCGACCCAAAATATTCAGGTTTGTTTTCAAACTAATCACAAGTTTTCTTAACATCACACCATTTCACCTGTTATTTCCAAGTAATTTGTCTACCTTTATTTGACTTAACACTGATGGCCTCTGCCTGTGTGTAATGTGCTGAGGTAGAGTATACTAGCTACAGTAGCTATGAGAGACTGAAGACAGTCAGCTGTAACAGAGGAAGTCAGGCTGCAGATTCAGGGAGATTCCGCTGATGTAGGAAACTCCACTTAACTCAGCTGTCAGCATCCTGGACATTACCAGAATCAAAGGAGGGCAAGATAAAGAACAGAAAAGGAGGTTCACACACACACAAGCCCCTCCACCTACCCATTCAGAGAAGTTGAAAGGTTGTTTGTGCCATGGAGGCACCTCACACATTGAAAATGCTATAAGTGAGGTAGTCAGCTGCTGTAGGGTCCTGTACCTTCTAACCACAGCTGTGTGGTCTAACCACTGTTCGGTTGGCACAGCGTACAGAGTGATTCACTGCTCTGAACTCTCCTAAATGCCACTTAGACTGTGTGTAGGCTAACTGTAACAACTTCAATTGCTATGGTTGATATGTGTTTGAGTGCTTACTGATTTTCACTAATCAAATGAAACCCTTAATATCAAATACAATCACAAAGTATAGGCCTACGGAATTTTGCAGATATACTTTTCCCCTTAAAATGAGTCAACCTAAATCACCAATGTCATATCTTGTTTTCAAAGACACCAAAACGCTCTGAACAACAGTAAAGGAATCAGTGGAGCACAAAGGGAGTGAACCTGATACAAACTCTAACAGAGAACACTGGGGCACAGTCAGAGGTACATTTGCCGTGGTGACTAAAACAAGTAAGACACCTATTTTTCTGTAAATGCCTCATGTTCTTTTGGAGGTTCTGCTGCACATGCTGTTGCTGCCTCCTTCATGTTCTAACAACCTAGTGTTGTTCACAACCTAGTCTGCCCTGATTCACTGCTCACTGGAGTGGCTGTGCAGGGGAAGTTGGTGAGTGTGTGTGTGTGTTTGTGTTAGTGTGCATGTGTTTCATCTTGTGTTTGGGAGTCTGCATTGTGCGCTAAATGATGTCTAAAGGTGTGTCCATGCATGTGTTTCATCTTGTGTTTGTGTGTCTGCATTGTGCACTAAATTATGTCTAAAGGTGTGTCCATGCAAGAAAAGTATTCACACACTAACTTTTTTCACATTTTGTTGTGTTACAGCTTGATTTTTTAAAAGTGATTACATTTAGATTTTTTTGTCACCGGCCAACACACAATGTCAAAGTGGAATTAGTTTTTTGTATTATTATTATTAATTTAAAATTAAAAGCTGAAATGTCTTGAGACGATAAGTATTCAACCCCTTTGTTATGGCAAGCCTAAAAAAGTTCAAGATTATGTGCTTAACAAGTCACATAATAAGTTACATGGACTTACTCTGTGTGCGATAATAGTATTTAACATACTTTTTTAATGACTACCTCCTCTGTATCCCACACATAGAATTATCTGTAAGATCCCTCAGTCAAGCAGTGAATTTCAAACACAGATTCAACCACAAAGACTGGGAAGGTTTTCAAATGCTTGCAAAGAAGGGCATCTATTGGTAGAGGGGTAACATTTTTAAAAAGCAGATATTGAATATCTCCTCTGTGTCTCCTTTCTGTCCTCCTCCTCAGTCCTCCTCAGTCCCCCAAGCCCCAGGGGATGTAGAGCAATTGCAGCCACTACAGATGGCCTCCCCACTGGGCTCTGGCCCCTTTAAGACACAAAACTTTCCATAGTCTGCCTCAGTCATCCATAGCCTCAAACACAAATATTGTACATTCAACCACACTATCAACAACTGCCACTCCACTATTAACTGCCACTCCACTATTAACTGCCACTCCACAATTAACTGCCACTCCACAATTAACTGACACTCCACTATTAACAAATGCCACTCCACTATTATTAATAACTGCCACTCCACTGTTAGCAGACACTCCAATATTAACAAATGACTCTCCACTATTAACAACTGACACTCCACTAGTGTTAACTAGTTAACTAACTATTAACTGCCACTCCACTATTAATTGTCACTCCACTATTAACTGTCACTCCACTATTAACTGTCACCCCACTATTAACTGTCACTCCACTATTAACTGTCACTATTAACTGTCACTCCACTATTAATTGTCACTCCACTATTAATTGTCACTCCACTATTAACTGTCACTCCACTATTAAATGTCACTGCATTATTAACTGACACTCCACTATTAACATCTGACACTCCACTATTAACTGCCACTCCACTATTAATAACTGCCACTCCACTATTAATAACTGCCACTCTACTATTAATAACTCCCACTCCACTGTTGGCAGACACTCCAATATTAACAACTGACTCTCCACTATTAACAACTGACACTCCACTAGTGTTAACTAACAGTCCACTATTAATTGCCACTCCACTATTAACTGCCACTCCACTATTAACTGTCACTCCACTATTAACTGCCACTCCACTATTAACTGCCACTCCACTATTAACTGCCACTCCACTATTAACTGCCACTCCACTATTAACTGCCTCTCCACTATTAACAACTGACACTCCACTAGTGTTAACTAATAGTCCACTATTAACTGTCACTCCACTATTAACTGCCACTCCACTATTAACTGTCACTCCACTATTAACTGCCACTCCACTATTAACTGCCACTCCACTATTAACTGCCACTCCACTATTAACTGCCTCTCCACTATTAACAACTGACACTCCACTAGTGTTAACTAATAGTCCACTATTAACTGTCACTCCACTATTAACTGTTACTCCACTATTAACTGCCACTCCACTATTAACTGCCACTCCACTATTAACTGCCTCTCCACTATTAACAACTGACACTCCACTAGTGTTAACTAATAGTCCACTATTAACTGCCACTCCACTATTAACTGCAACTCCACTATTAACAACTGACACTCCACTATTAACAACTGACACTCCACTAGTGTTAACTAATAGTCCACTATTAACTGCCACTCCACTATTAACTGCAACTCCACTATTAACAACTGACACTCCACTATTAACAACTGACACTCCACTAGTGTTAACTAATAGTCCACTATTAACTGCCACTCCACTATTAACTGCAACTCCACTATTAACAACTGACACTCCACTAGTGTTAACTAACAGTCCACTATTAACTGCCACTCCACTGTTAGCAGACACTCCAATATTAACAACTGACTCTCCACTATTAACAACTGACACTCCACTAGTGTTAACTAATAGTCCACTATTAACTGCCACTCCACTATTAACTGCAACTCCCCTATTAACAACTGACACTCCACTAGTGTTAACTAACAGTCCACTATTAACTGCCACTCCACTGTTAGCAGACACTCCAATATTAACAACTGACTCTCCACTATTAACAACTGACACTCCACTAGCGTTAACTAACAGTCCACTATTAACTGCCACTCCACTATTAACTGCCACTCCACTATTAACTGTCACTCCACTATTAACTGCCACTCCACTATTAACTGCCTCTCCACTATTAACAACTGACACTCCACTAGCGTTAACTAACAGTCCACTATTAACTGTCACTCCACTATTAACTGCCCCTCCACTATTAACTGTCACTCCACTATTAACTGTCACTCCACTATTAACTGCCACTCCACTATTAACTGTCTCTCCACTATTAACTGCCACTCCACTATTAACTGACACCTCGCTATTAACTGTCACTCCACTATTAACTGTCACTCCACTATTAACTGCCCCTCCACTATTAACTGCCACTCAACTATTAACTGTCTCTCCACTATTAACTGCCACTCCACTGTTAGCAGACACTCCAATATTAACAACTGACTCTCCACTATTAACAACTGACACTCCACTAGTGTTAACTAATAGTCCACTATTAACTGTCACTCCACTATTAACTGCCACTCCACTATTAACTGTCACTCCACTATTAACTGCCACTCCACTATTAACTGCCTCTCCACTATTAACTGCCACTCCACTATTAACTGCCTCTCCACTATTAACAACTGACACTCCACTAGTGTTAACTAATAGTCCACTATTAACTGTCACTCCACTATTAACTGCCACTCCACTATTAACTGCCACTCCACTATTAACTGCCTCTCCACTATTAACAACTGACACTCTACTAGTGTTAACTAATAGTCCACTATTAACTGCAACTCCACTATTAACAACTGACACTCCACTATTAACAACTGACACTCCACTAGTGTTAACTAATAGTCCACTATTAACTGCCACTCCACTATTAACTGCAACTCCACTATTAACAACTGACACTCCACTAGTGTTAACTAACAGTCCACTATTAACTGCCACTCCACTGTTAGCAGACACTCCAATATTAACAACTGACTCTCCACTATTAACAACTGACACTCCACTAGCGTTAACTAACAGTCCACTATTAACTGTCACTCCACTATTAACTGCCCCTCCACTATTAACTGTCACTCCACTATTAACTGTCACTCCACTATTAACTGCCACTCCACTATTAACTGTCTCTCCACTATTAACTGTCACTCCACTATTAACTGACACCTCGCTATTAACTGTCACTCCACTATTAACTGTCACTCCACTATTAACTGCCCCTCCACTATTAACTGCCACTCAACTATTAACTGTCTCTCCACTATTAACTGCCACTCCACTGTTAGCAGACACTCCAATATTAACAACTGACTCTCCACTATTAACAACTGACACTCCACTAGCGTTAACTAACAGTCCACTATTAACTGCCACTCCACTATTAACTGCCACTCCACTATTAACTGTCACTCCACTATTAACTGTCTCTCCACTATTAACTGACACTCCACTATTAACTGACACCTCGCTATTAACTGACACTCCACTATTAACTGCCACTCCACTATTAACTGCCACTCCACTATTAGCTGTCACTCCACTTTTAACTGCCCCTCCACTATTAACTGCCACTCCACTATTAACTGCCACTCCACTGTTAGCTGACACTTCACTGTTAACGGACACTCCACTATTAACAACTATCACCACTATTAACAACGCTGACACTCCACTATTAACAACTATCACCACTATTAACAACACGGACACTCCACTATTAACAACTGTCACCACTATTAACAACACGGACACTCCACTATTAACAACTGTCACCACTATTAACAACGGACACTCCAGTATTTACAACTGACACTCCACTATTCACTGACACCTCTCGATTAAATGGCACTCCACTATTAACAACTAACACTACACTATTAACAAATGACAATCCACCTTTAACTGACACTCCACTATTAACTGACACTAAAACTTTAGCTGACACTCCACTATTAACAACTGACACTCCACTATTAACAACTGACATTCAATAGTGTGAACTGACACTCCACTACTAACTGACACTCCACTGTCTACTGACACTCCACTATTAACAACGAACACTCCACTATTGACTGACACTCCGCTGTCAACTGACACTCAACTATGAACATCTGACACTACACTATTAAAAACTGACACTACACTATTAACAACTGACATTCAATAGTGTGAACTGACACTCCACTACTAACTGACACTCCACTGTCTACTGACACTCCACTATTAACAACGGACACTCCACTATTGACTGACACTCCACTGTCAACTGACACTCAACTATGAACATCTGACACTACACTATTAACAACTGACACTACACTATTAACTGCCACTCCACTGTCTACTGACACTCCACTATGAACATCTGACACTCCACTATTAACAACTACCACTCCACTGTTGACAACTAACACTACACTTTTTATCATGTTTCAGGTATGACCCAGATGCAGACAGTGTCGAAATACAGGGACAGGTAATTGACAGGTTAAGGCAGGCAGGATTCAGTAATCCAGAGAAGTTGCAAAGGGGCAGGCAGTCTCAGTATCAGGGTAGGCAGAAGGGTCCAAACATGGGAAGGACTAGGAAACAGGAGCAAGAAACAGACAGGAGCAGGGGAACAAACGCTGGTAGGTTTTACAAACAAAACGTGAAACACCTGCAGGGGGGTGGAGACAAACACAAAGACAACAACTGACACTCCACTATTAACAACTGCATTGTCCATGGCAGCAGAAAATGGGTGGTTGTTGATGATGTGCCCGATGGATAGAAAATCATTTTAACTGAAAGTGAAAGGAAGTGACTAACTCATTATATATAAGCAAGTGCTGGCAACACAAATAAACCCATGTTTCTTCAGGGAGGGAAATCGTCACGCTCTGTCCGGGCTTTGAAACTGAATGGCAGAATATCAGTAAGAGGTGAAAGGTGAAGCAGTAGTGTCTGGTGGGGTCTTTGTATCCTGTGTTACAATGACCAGCTCTGCTCATAATGAGGAATTAACTCTGCCCTGAATAAAGTAGGGCTGCTGATGAACAAGTGTGTGTGTGTATGTGAGTGTGTGCGTACGCACATGCCTGCCTGCCTGCCTGCCTGCCTGCCTGCCTGCCTGCCTGCCTGCCTGCCTGCCTACCTGTCTGTCTGTCTGTCTGTCTGTCTGTCTGTCTGCTCTTTTCACAGACATCGTGAAAGAATATTTACCAGATCATTCCCGCTACAATATTGTGAGCATTTTTTGCAGGGAAATCAGTGCATTTTAACAGAGATAAAACGGTGTTGAAATATCTGCTCAGATGCCAAAGCCAAGCTATTTCTTGGATCTATTTCTTGAACATTCTACAGTAAACACTTCTTTCTCTCTCTTTCTATAAGGAAGGTATTAATCTCAATATTAAACTGTGAAGATGGACATCTAATTAAATACAGGTTGGCAGGTTGCTTCGTCCAATGGTTTGTTTAATACAGTTCTTTCAGAGCTGTGGAGTGTGTGTAATGTTTTCTCTACATTTTAAGTCAAACACACATCACCTCTATTGATTGGTGACAAAGTCTGGATCCTAACTGATTTAGTTCTGCTCTGTTAAGGTTTGCAGTGCAGATGAGAGGAGCTGTGAGTTGTGTGTGAGGTTTGTCCCTAGACTTTAGAGTAGGGTTTTTTTGATTCACTGTCAGGGGAGAAAAGCAAACTCTGCTCTGTGTGCCGGATGACTCAGAGCTATCAAGCCCAAACCAATCAACCAATCAATCAATCAATCAATCAAAAGTATTTATAAAGTCCTTTTTACATCAGCAGTTGTCACAAAGAGCTTATGCAGAAACCTAGCCTTAAAGCCCAAAGACCCCATAGAGCAAGCAATGCAGATGTAGAAGCACGGTGGCTAGGAAGAACTACATAGGAAGGCATGAATAGGAAGAAACCTAGAGAGGAACCAGGCTCCGGGGGGTCCTCCTCTGGCTGTGCCAGTTGGAGATTATAAGAGTAGATGGCCATTAAGGCCATATTGATCTTCAAGATATTAAAATGTTCATAGATGACCAGCAGGGCCAAATAATAATCACAGTGGTCTTAGAGGGTGCAACAGGTCAGCACCTCAGGAATAAATGTCAGTTGGCATACGTATGTAACCACGGTTATGTGAGCTATATGGATCACTCCAATATATTGTTATCACTCCGTGGTGGAGGGATACATCCGAGGTGAGGAATTACAGATTCACTCCCGTGAATCAGATCCCAGCACTGGCCTGCCAGCCAGGCGGTGTGCTGTCATAATTGTGTCCACAATCCAGTGAGAGAGCCTCTGCTTGATAGCCCAGCCTCCAGGATTCTCTCACCATAGCAGACAAAAAGCTGGTCTGTTGTTCTCACTGACCGTGTCCGTTCCACATAGGCAGCCAGTGCCCTCACAGGGCACAGCATGCCCGAGGGAGGCCCAGACTCCCCAGCCACTGCCGGGGTGTCATAAGCAGACAGGACAAAAGGGATGTTCACATGCCTGTCTGACAGAACCTTCAGGAGGAATGAAGTGTTGTGGCGGAGAGATATACTCCTCCCACCGGGGTCCATCTGGTAGCACTCAGAACTTACCAAAAAAGCATGGAGTCCACCCTCTTCATGGAAGTAATCGCTACCAAGATAACCACCTTCATAGAGAGGTGTTTCAGGGAGACAGACTCCAACAGTTGCCAAAGCTGCCAAGACCACATCCAGATCCCACCTCGCCATTGAGGGGTCCAAGCTGGACGCAGGCGACACCCCTTTCATAAACCTGGACACCAAGGGATGACGCCCCACTGGCCTGTCCATCCACCCCACATGGCAGGCAGATACAGCGGCCAAATACCCTCTCAGTGTAGTGGCTGCCAAGCCCTCATCCAAGCGAGACTGCAGGTACTGGAGGACATACTGCACCCCGCATGACTCGGGCATAACCTCAATACCAGTGCACCAAGAGCAGAACAACTGCCAGCGCAACTGATATGCCGCGGTTATGCACTCTGCATGGTGTTCCTTACACCCTCCTGTAGTCCTAACATGGACCATTGGTGCCATTCAGCATCCAAGCCCACAGACTGAGGCGGTGCGGTCTCATATGCCACAGTGTTCCCCCGGCCTGAAAACAGCAGGTCGGGTCTCAGGGGAAGTTGCCAAGGTGTCCCAGACAACAGGGACAGAAGCAGACTGAACCAGGGTCGTCTTAGCCAATCTGGGAGGAATCTGTGCTCAGCATCTCCACCCCACACAAAAGAGAGAAGCGACAGCGCCACCTCAACAATGACCTGAGGCCCTGTGCGGTGACCCACAGCTGGCGTTGACGGTGGTGCTTTGGGTGCAGCCTGTGGGAGTTGAACCACCGTTGAAGAGGCTGGAGATGGAGCAGGACTTGAGGAATCAGCAACGAGGCCGCCGTAAGCAAACCCAACAAGCGTTGGAAGGTCTGGTCGGATACCACTCGAACCTGCCGAAAGTGGTGGAGGCAAGACAAGATCGCCTGAACCCTTCTGGTGGACAGGCGTGTTCTCGTGAGGACTGAGTCCAGTTCCATTCCAATGAAGGCCATCCTCTGGGTGGGCATCAGATGACTCTTCTTGTCGTTTACAGTAATGCCCAGCCCGCCAATGTGGGCCAGGAGCATGTCTCTGTCTGACAGGACCTGGGTCACAAATCAGCCAATCATCCAGGTAATTGAGGATCAACAATCCTTGGGACGTGAGAAGTGCCAGGACAGCGTCCATGCACTGCGCGAAAGTGCGGAGTGCGAAGGAGAAGCCAAAGGGAAGAACCATGACTTCGCAAACCGTCCTTTCGAAAGTGAATCGGACGTACTGCCAATGAGCTGGGTGAACAGGAACATGGAAGTATGCATCCCTCAGGACCAGCGTCACAAACAACCGGTCCCTGGACACGGCCTGAAACACGCGGCTGGGGATAGCATGTGGAACCTTAGTACCTTCAAGTACCCATTGAGGTTGCAGAGGTCCAGAATCGGTCAAAACCCTTCGTTCTTTTGGGACCACAAAATTAGTGTAGTAGAACCCACCTAGCCGTCCTGATGTCTCGATCCTGGAAATGGCACCCTTGTCCAGGAGTGAGGAGATCTCCAGCCGCAGGATTTTCTTCAGGGGTCGGCCACCGTGGTGACACGAAGGCCCCTGAGGGACAGGGGGCCGGCACCAGAATTGGAATCGGTACCCATCAAGCATTGTGGACAACATCCAGGGGGACTCCACACCCTCCTCCCACTTTCCACTTTGAGACCAGGAGACGCGGTCGAGGCCGGGGAAGGGTGTGTCAGGGGCCTGCCGGGGTCCGCCTCCCTCTGGTGCCCGGAGCACCTGAGTCTCCCAGGCACATCCCTATGGCGGTGACACCATCACACCTGTCACAAAGGGTAGCCATAAGCTCAGCCAAGCCAACAAGGCCACAGAGCAGGGGTCCGACGCCCTGGGAGAGCTTATGTCGTGACCCACTTGGAGGAATAGGAACCTGGTGAGGGATAAATTACCCAGTATCTCTACATACACATGGGAAGACCCCTGTGGGAAAAACAAGCAGACGAAAAAACAGCAACCAGGTAATGGATTTGATTTATTTGTTTATTTCTTTTTGTTTTCCGCTAACTGCAATATTAACTAGCCTGGTTAATATCCAAGCAGTAAAGACAGTATCATATGGAGTAACTCCGTTAAGGAACTCCAAAGTTAATGCCTCAACGTGGTGCAAAGCCCACCACGATACTCTTACACTCTGTAGTGGGAAGACAAGAAAAAACTCTGCAGGATAATTAGCAGAGAACCGGAGAAGCATGTTAGCAATTCGCAACACACACATAGAACAAGCCAGTCGGCAAGTTGTGTAAGGTAAATTACAGTTTGTGGCAGCAAGCGCCACATACTAATGGATGCACACAGAGTTGTTGTGTACCTTTAACGAAATACAAGTACGACAAACCACGGGAGGAAGATACAGATCAACCGCTTGCAGTGAGTGGAGGACTCAAGAGGAGGGGGTGGCCATGTGGGCAGCTGCTCCAGGCTTCAAACAGCCAGTGAGTATACTTCCACGAAAGATATTACACTTACCAGGGACTTACCAAGCGAACTTCAGAAAGTTTGTACCTCAAAACCATACGGACGTCCGCCGAGAAAATGAAAGAGAACGCGGTTTTGGGGTCTATATATAGGGGCGGACCCCAGTCGTGACAGAGGTGTACGCGGTAGTGAATCTGTAAATCCTCACCTCGGATTTATCCCTCTGTCGTGGAGCGATACCAATATATTGGAGTGATCCAATATAGTGAAACATAATATTAGAAGACATTAGATCACAATGGTGAAAATCAAAACGTACGACATCACAAAAGCAATCGGCTAACATGAGGACAGAATGCAGAATGTACCCTGTGGCTGAAATAAGATCTGTATCTGCATCCAGCCAGTCAAAAAGCTATGTTATCTGTTTGCTTAGTTCAGAGGGGTCCAAGTGCATGATGTTCCTGTCTTAAAAATAGCATAACCTCCAATCACACTACTATGAACTGTCCTTTGAATGGTACATCTTTATATATCTCTGTGAGCAGCACATACAGTGATGTGAAGAGCAGGTCATTCAAAAAGATTGTGTCATTGTGTTCCTTACCCTCAGATTTATTGTTTCTTATTGGCTGGCCAGCATGTGTTCCCCCTATCCTGATCTCACGTGTCTGTTGGAGGATTGATCAAGACAGACTATTTTGTTATTCTGTACAGGACGGGTATTCTTCTTCAGGGTGGGTATTCTGTTCTAACCTTTATTGAACTATGCAAGTCAGTTAGTTAAGAACAAATTCTTATTTACAATGACGGGCTGTCCCGGCCAAACCAGGACGACAATGGGCCTATTGTGCGCTGCCCTATGGGACTCCCAATATAGACTGGATGTGATACAGCCTGGATTCAAACCAGGGACTGTAGTGACACCTCTTGGACTGAGATGTATTGCCTTAGACCGGTGTGCCACTCGAGAGCCCTTAAGTGCCCTGTTCAGGGTGGATATTCAGGTCATGGTGGTTATCCTGTTTAGGGTGGGAATTCAATTCAGGGAGGGTATTCTGTTCATGGTGGTTATCCTGTTCAGGGTGGATATTCTGTTCATGGTGGGCATTCTGTTCATGGTGGCTATCCCATTCAGGGTGGATATTCTGTTCATGGTGGTTATCCTGTTCATGGTGGATATTCTGTTCATGGTGGTTATCCTGTTCATGGTGGGTATTCTGTTCATGGTGGATATTCTGTTCATGGTGGATATTCTGTTCATGGTGGTTATCCTGTTCAGGGTGGATATTCTGTTCATGGTGGTTATTCTGTTCATGGTGGATATTCTGTTCATGGTGGTTATCCTGTTCAGGGTGGGCATACTGTTCATGGTGGTTATCCTGTTCAGGGTGGGTATTATGTTCAGGGTGGGCATTCTGTTCATGGTGGTTATTCTGTTCAGGGTGGTATTATGTTCAGGATGGGTGTGTGAGAG